>NW_027366765.1:0-66390 GCF_046119375.1 Phyllobates terribilis | reverse complement strand
ATAACATGATGTTTTTCAATGGCAAAAATCAATGAATATTGTAAATGCACAAACAGTAATTTCTCCGCATTGCAAGGTGCAAGTCTGAAATTTTTTGCTTTTTCCTGCTCCTCTTAGCATGATAAAGAAGATTCAAAGAGAGTGAGATGCCAGCTACTTTCATTCAGTCAGTAGCTTCAATCATTTCTGGACGTTTTTCAATGGTAAAAATCAATGAATATTGTAAATGCACAAACAGTAATTTCTCCACATTGCAAGGTGCAATTCTGAAATTTTTTGCTTTTTCCTGCTCCTCTTAGCATGATAAAGAAGATTCAAAGAGAGTGAGATGCCAGCTCCTTTCATTCAGTCAGTAGCTTCAAACATTTCTGGTATATGAATAACATGATGTTTTTCAATGGCAAAAATCAATGAATATTGTAAATGCACAAACAGTAATTTCTCCACATTGCAAGGTGCAATTCTGAAATTTTTTGCTTTTTCCTGCTCCTCTTAGCATGATAAAGAAGATTCAAAGAGAGTGAGATGCCAGCTCCTTTCATTCAGTCAGTAGCTTCAAACATTTCTGGTATATGAATAACATGATGTTTTTCAATGGCAAAAATCAATGAATATTGTAAATGCACAAACAGTAATTTCTCCGCATTGCAAGGTGCAATTCTGAAATTTTTTGCTTTTTCCTGCTCCTCTTAGCATGATAAAGAAGATTCAAAGAGAGTGAGATGCCAGCTCCTTTCATTCAGTCAGTAGCTTCAATCATTTCTGGACGTTTTTCAATGGCAAAAATCAATGAATATTGTAAATGCACAAACAGTAATTTCTCCGCATTGCAAGGTGCAATTCTGAAATTTTTTGCTTTTTCCTGCTCCTCTTAGCATGATAAAGAAGATTCAAAGAGAGTGAGATGTCAGCTCCTTTCATTCAGTCAGTAGCTTCAAACATTTCTGGTATATGAATAACATGATGTTTTTCAATGGCAAAAATCAATGAATATTGTAAATGCACAAACAGTAATTTCTCCGCATTGCAAGGTGCAATTCTGAAATTTTTTGCTTTTTCCTGCTCCTCTTAGCATGATAAAGAAGATTCAAAGAGAGTGAGATGCCAGCTCCTTTCATTCAGTCAGTAGCTTCAATCATTTCTGGACGTTTTTCAATGGCAAAAATCAATGAATATTGTAAATGCACAAACAGTAATTTCTCCGCATTGCAAGGTGCAATTCTGAAATTTTTTGCTTTTTCCTGCTCCTCTTAGCATGATAAAGAAGATTCAAAGAGAGTGAGATGCCAGCTCCTTTCATTCAGTCAGTAGCTTCAATCATTTCTGGACGTTTTTCAATGGCAAAAATCAATGAATATTGTAAATGCACAAACAGTAATTTCTCCGCATTGCAAGGTGCAATTCTGAAATTTTTTGCTTTTTCCTGCTCCTCTTAGCATGATAAAGATTCAAAGAGAGTGAGATGCCAGCTCCTTTGATTCAGTCAGTAGCTTCAAACATTTCTGGTATATGAATAACATGATGTTTTTCAATGGCAAAAATCAATGAATATTGTAAATGCACAAACAGTAATTTCTCCGCATTGCAAGGTGCAAGTCTGAAATTTTTTGCTTTTTCCTGCTCCTCTTAGCATGATAAAGAAGATTCAAAGAGAGTGAGATGCCAGCTACTTTCATTCAGTCAGTAGCTTCAATCATTTCTGGACGTTTTTCAATGGTAAAAATCAATGAATATTGTAAATGCACAAACAGTAATTTCTCCACATTGCAAGGTGCAATTCTGAAATTTTTTGCTTTTTCCTGCTCCTCTTAGCATGATAAAGAAGATTCAAAGAGAGTGAGATGCCAGCTCCTTTCATTCAGTCAGTAGCTTCAAACATTTCTGGTATATGAATAACATGATGTTTTTCAATGGCAAAAATCAATGAATATTGTAAATGCACAAACAGTAATTTCTCCGCATTGCAAGGTGCAAGTCTGAAATTTTTTGCTTTTTCCTGCTCCTCTTAGCATGATAAAGAAGATTCAAAGAGAGTGAGATGCCAGCTACTTTCATTCAGTCAGTAGCTTCAATCATTTCTGGACGTTTTTCAATGGTAAAAATCAATGAATATTGTAAATGCACAAACAGTAATTTCTCCACATTGCAAGGTGCAATTCTGAAATTTTTTGCTTTTTCCTGCTCCTCTTAGCATGATAAAGAAGATTCAAAGAGAGTGAGATGCCAGCTCCTTTCATTCAGTCAGTAGCTTCAAACATTTCTGGTATATGAATAACATGATGTTTTTCAATGGCAAAAATCAATGAATATTGTAAATGCACAAACAGTAATTTCTCCACATTGCAAGGTGCAATTCTGAAATTTTTTGCTTTTTCCTGCTCCTCTTAGCATGATAAAGAAGATTCAAAGAGAGTGAGATGCCAGCTCCTTTCATTCAGTCAGTAGCTTCAAACATTTCTGGTATATGAATAACATGATGTTTTTCAATGGCAAAAATCAATGAATATTGTAAATGCACAAACAGTAATTTCTCCGCATTGCAAGGTGCAATTCTGAAATTTTTTGCTTTTTCCTGCTCCTCTTAGCATGATAAAGAAGATTCAAAGAGAGTGAGATGCCAGCTCCTTTCATTCAGTCAGTAGCTTCAATCATTTCTGGACGTTTTTCAATGGCAAAAATCAATGAATATTGTAAATGCACAAACAGTAATTTCTCCGCATTGCAAGGTGCAATTCTGAAATTTTTTGCTTTTTCCTGCTCCTCTTAGCATGATAAAGAAGATTCAAAGAGAGTGAGATGTCAGCTCCTTTCATTCAGTCAGTAGCTTCAAACATTTCTGGTATATGAATAACATGATGTTTTTCAATGGCAAAAATCAATGAATATTGTAAATGCACAAACAGTAATTTCTCCGCATTGCAAGGTGCAATTCTGAAATTTTTTGCTTTTTCCTGCTCCTCTTAGCATGATAAAGAAGATTCAAAGAGAGTGAGATGCCAGCTCCTTTCATTCAGTCAGTAGCTTCAATCATTTCTGGACGTTTTTCAATGGCAAAAATCAATGAATATTGTAAATGCACAAACAGTAATTTCTCCGCATTGCAAGGTGCAATTCTGAAATTTTTTGCTTTTTCCTGCTCCTCTTAGCATGATAAAGAAGATTCAAAGAGAGTGAGATGCCAGCTCCTTTCATTCAGTCAGTAGCTTCAATCATTTCTGGACGTTTTTCAATGGCAAAAATCAATGAATATTGTAAATGCACAAACAGTAATTTCTCCGCATTGCAAGGTGCAATTCTGAAATTTTTTGCTTTTTCCTGCTCCTCTTAGCATGATAAAGAAGATTCAAAGAGAGTGAGATGCCAACTCATTTCATTCAGTCAGTAGCTTCAAACATTTCTGGTATATGAATAACATGATGTTTTTCAATGGCAAAAATCAATGAATATTGTAAATGCACAAACAGTAATTTCTCCGCATTGCAAGGTGCAATTCTGAAATTTTTTGCTTTTTCCTGCTCCTCTTAGCATGATAAAGAAGATTCAAAGAGAGTGAGATGCCAGCTCCTTTCATTCAGTCAGTAGCTTCAATCATTTCTGGACGTTTTTCAATTTTCAAAAATCAATGAATATTGTAAATGCACAAACAGTAATTTCTCCGCATTGCAAGGTGCAATTCTGAAATTTTTTGCTTTTTCCTGCTCCTCTTAGCATGATAAAGAAGATTCAAAGAGAGTGAGATGCCAGCTCCTTTCATTCAGTCAGTACCTTCAATCATTTCTGGACGTTTTTCAATGGCAAAAATCAATGAATATTGTAAATGCACAAACAGTAATTTCTCCGCATTGCAAGGTGCAATTCTGAAATTTTTTGCTTTTTCCCGCTCCTCTTAGCATGATAAAGAAGATTCAAAGAGAGTGAGGTGCCAGCTCCTTTCATTCAGTCAGTAGCTTCAAACATTTCTGGTATATGAATAACATGTTTTTCAATGGCAAAAATCAATGAATATTGTAAATGCACAAACAGTAATTTCTCCGCATTGCAAGGTGCAATTCTGAAATTTTTTGCTTTTTCCTGCTCCTCTTAGCATGATAAAGAAGATTCAAAGAGAGTGAGATGCCAGCTCCTTTCATTCAATCAGTAGCTTCAATCATTTCTGGACGTTTTTCAATGGCAAAAATCAATGAATATTGTATATGCACAAACAGTAATTTCTCCGCATTGCAAGGTGCAATTCTGAAATTTTTTGCTTTTTCCTGCTCCTCTTAGCATGATAAAGAAGATTCAAAGAGAGTGAGATGCCAGCTCCTTTCATTCAGTCAGTAGCTTCAATCATTTCTGGACGTTTTTCAATGGCAAAAATCAATGAATATTGTAAATGCACAAACAGTAATTTCTCCGCATTGCAAGGTGCAATTCTGAAATTTTTTGCTTTTTCCTGCTCCTCTTAGCATGATAAAGAAGATTCAAAGAGAGTGAGATGCCAGCTCCTTTGATTCAGTCAGTAGCTTCAAACATTTCTGGTATATGAATAACATGATGTTTTTCAATGGCAAAATCAATGAATATTGTAAATGCACAAACAGTAATTTCTCCGCATTGCAAGGTGCAATTCTGAAATTTTTTGCTTTTTCCTGCTCCTCTTAGCATGATAAAGAAGATTCAAAGAGAGTGAGATGCCAGCTCCTTTCATTCAGTCAGTAGCTTCAATCATTTCTGGACGTTTTTCAATGGCAAAAATCAATGAATATTGTAAATGCACAAACAGTAATTTCTCCGCATTGCAAGGTGCAATTCTGAAATTTTTTGCTTTTTCCTGCTCCTCTTAGCATGATAAAGATTCAAAGAGAGTGAGATGCCAGCTCCTTTGATTCAGTCAGTAGCTTCAAACATTTCTGGTATATGAATAACATGATGTTTTTCAATGGCAAAAATCAATGAATATTGTAAATGCACAAACAGTAATTTCTCCGCATTGCAAGGTGCAAGTCTGAAATTTTTTGCTTTTTCCTGCTCCTCTTAGCATGATAAAGAAGATTCAAAGAGAGTGAGATGCCAGCTACTTTCATTCAGTCAGTAGCTTCAATCATTTCTGGACGTTTTTCAATGGTAAAAATCAATGAATATTGTAAATGCACAAACAGTAATTTCTCCACATTGCAAGGTGCAATTCTGAAATTTTTTGCTTTTTCCTGCTCCTCTTAGCATGATAAAGAAGATTCAAAGAGAGTGAGATGCCAGCTCCTTTCATTCAGTCAGTAGCTTCAAACATTTCTGGTATATGAATAACATGATGTTTTTCAATGGCAAAAATCAATGAATATTGTAAATGCACAAACAGTAATTTCTCCGCATTGCAAGGTGCAAGTCTGAAATTTTTTGCTTTTTCCTGCTCCTCTTAGCATGATAAAGAAGATTCAAAGAGAGTGAGATGCCAGCTACTTTCATTCAGTCAGTAGCTTCAATCATTTCTGGACGTTTTTCAATGGTAAAAATCAATGAATATTGTAAATGCACAAACAGTAATTTCTCCACATTGCAAGGTGCAATTCTGAAATTTTTTGCTTTTTCCTGCTCCTCTTAGCATGATAAAGAAGATTCAAAGAGAGTGAGATGCCAGCTCCTTTCATTCAGTCAGTAGCTTCAAACATTTCTGGTATATGAATAACATGATGTTTTTCAATGGCAAAAATCAATGAATATTGTAAATGCACAAACAGTAATTTCTCCACATTGCAAGGTGCAATTCTGAAATTTTTTGCTTTTTCCTGCTCCTCTTAGCATGATAAAGAAGATTCAAAGAGAGTGAGATGCCAGCTCCTTTCATTCAGTCAGTAGCTTCAAACATTTCTGGTATATGAATAACATGATGTTTTTCAATGGCAAAAATCAATGAATATTGTAAATGCACAAACAGTAATTTCTCCGCATTGCAAGGTGCAATTCTGAAATTTTTTGCTTTTTCCTGCTCCTCTTAGCATGATAAAGAAGATTCAAAGAGAGTGAGATGCCAGCTCCTTTCATTCAGTCAGTAGCTTCAATCATTTCTGGACGTTTTTCAATGGCAAAAATCAATGAATATTGTAAATGCACAAACAGTAATTTCTCCGCATTGCAAGGTGCAATTCTGAAATTTTTTGCTTTTTCCTGCTCCTCTTAGCATGATAAAGAAGATTCAAAGAGAGTGAGATGTCAGCTCCTTTCATTCAGTCAGTAGCTTCAAACATTTCTGGTATATGAATAACATGATGTTTTTCAATGGCAAAAATCAATGAATATTGTAAATGCACAAACAGTAATTTCTCCGCATTGCAAGGTGCAATTCTGAAATTTTTTGCTTTTTCCTGCTCCTCTTAGCATGATAAAGAAGATTCAAAGAGAGTGAGATGCCAGCTCCTTTCATTCAGTCAGTAGCTTCAATCATTTCTGGACGTTTTTCAATGGCAAAAATCAATGAATATTGTAAATGCACAAACAGTAATTTCTCCGCATTGCAAGGTGCAATTCTGAAATTTTTTGCTTTTTCCTGCTCCTCTTAGCATGATAAAGAAGATTCAAAGAGAGTGAGATGCCAGCTCCTTTCATTCAGTCAGTAGCTTCAATCATTTCTGGACGTTTTTCAATGGCAAAAATCAATGAATATTGTAAATGCACAAACAGTAATTTCTCAGCATTGCAAGGTGCAATTCTGAAATTTTTTGCTTTTTCCTGCTCCTCTTAGCATGATAAAGAAGATTCAAAGAGAGTGAGATGCCAACTCCTTTCATTCAGTCAGTAGCTTCAAACATTTCTGGTATATGAATAACATGATGTTTTTCAATGGCAAAAATCAATGAATATTGTAAATGCACAAACAGTAATTTCTCCGCATTGCAAGGTGCAATTCTGAAATTTTTTGCTTTTTCCTGCTCCTCTTAGCATGATAAAGAAGATTCAAAGAGAGTGAGATGCCAGCTCCTTTCATTCAGTCAGTAGCTTCAATCATTTCTGGACGTTTTTCAATGGCAAAAATCAATGAATATTGTAAATGCACAAACAGTAATTTCTCCGCATTGCAAGGTGCAATTCTGAAATTTTTTGCTTTTTCCTGCTCCTCTTAGCATGATAAAGAAGATTCAAAGAGAGTGAGATGCCAGCTCCTTTCATTCAGTCAGTACCTTCAATCATTTCTGGACGTTTTTCAATGGCAAAAATCAATGAATATTGTAAATGCACAAACAGTAATTTCTCCGCATTGCAAGGTGCAATTCTGAAATTTTTTGCTTTTTCCCGCTCCTCTTAGCATGATAAAGAAGATTCAAAGAGAGTGAGGTGCCAGCTCCTTTCATTCAGTCAGTAGCTTCAAACATTTCTGGTATATGAATAACATGTTTTTCAATGGCAAAAATCAATGAATATTGTAAATGCACAAACAGTAATTTCTCCGCATTGCAAGGTGCAATTCTGAAATTTTTTGCTTTTTCCTGCTCCTCTTAGCATGATAAAGAAGATTCAAAGAGAGTGAGATGCCAGCTCCTTTCATTCAATCAGTAGCTTCAATCATTTCTGGACGTTTTTCAATGGCAAAAATCAATGAATATTGTATATGCACAAACAGTAATTTCTCCGCATTGCAAGGTGCAATTCTGAAATTTTTTGCTTTTTCCTGCTCCTCTTAGCATGATAAAGAAGATTCAAAGAGAGTGAGATGCCAGCTCCTTTCATTCAGTCAGTAGCTTCAATCATTTCTGGACGTTTTTCAATGGCAAAAATCAATGAATATTGTAAATGCACAAACAGTAATTTCTCCGCATTGCAAGGTGCAATTCTGAAATTTTTTGCTTTTTCCTGCTCCTCTTAGCATGATAAAGAAGATTCAAAGAGAGTGAGATGCCAGCTCCTTTGATTCAGTCAGTAGCTTCAAACATTTCTGGTATATGAATAACATGATGTTTTTCAATGGCAAAAATCAATGAATATTGTAAATGCACAAACAGTAATTTCTCCGCATTGCAAGGTGCAAGTCTGAAATTTTTTGCTTTTTCCTGCTCCTCTTAGCATGATAAAGAAGATTCAAAGAGAGTGAGATGCCAGCTACTTTCATTCAGTCAGTAGCTTCAATCATTTCTGGACGTTTTTCAATGGTAAAAATCAATGAATATTGTAAATGCACAAACAGTAATTTCTCCACATTGCAAGGTGCAATTCTGAAATTTTTTGCTTTTTCCTGCTCCTCTTAGCATGATAAAGAAGATTCAAAGAGAGTGAGATGCCAGCTCCTTTCATTCAGTCAGTAGCTTCAAACATTTCTGGTATATGAATAACATGATGTTTTTCAATGGCAAAAATCAATGAATATTGTAAATGCACAAACAGTAATTTCTCCGCATTGCAAGGTGCAAGTCTGAATTTTTTTGCTTTTTCCTGCTCCTCTTAGCATGATAAAGAAGATTCAAAGAGAGTGAGATGCCAGCTACTTTCATTCAGTCAGTAGCTTCAATCATTTCTGGACGTTTTTCAATGGTAAAAATCAATGAATATTGTAAATGCACAAACAGTTATTTCTCCACATTGCAAGGTGCAATTCTGAAATTTTTTGCTTTTTCCTGCTCCTCTTAGCATGATAAAGAAGATTCAAAGAGAGTGAGATGCCAGCTCCTTTCATTCAGTCAGTAGCTTCAAACATTTCTGGTATATGAATAACATGATGTTTTTCAATGGCAAAAATCAATGAATATTGTAAATGCACAAACAGTAATTTCTCGACATTGCAAGGTGCAATTCTGAAATTTTTTGCTTTTTCCTGCTCCTCTTAGCATGATAAAGAAGATTCAAAGAGAGTGAGATGTCAGCTCCTTTCATTCAGTCAGTAGCTTCAAACATTTCTGGTATATGAATAACATGATGTTTTTCAATGGCAAAAATCAATGAATATTGTAAATGCACAAACAGTAATTTCTCCGCATTGCAAGGTGCAATTCTGAAATTTTTTGCTTTTTCCTGCTCCTCTTAGCATGATAAAGAAGATTCAAAGAGAGTGAGATGCCAGCTCCTTTCATTCAGTCAGTAGCTTCAATCATTTCTGGACGTTTTTCAATGGCAAAAATCAATGAATATTGTAAATGCACAAACAGTAATTTCTCCGCATTGCAAGGTGCAATTCTGAAATTTTTTGCTTTTTCCTGCTCCTCTTAGCATGATAAAGAAGATTCAAAGAGAGTGAGATGTCAGCTCCTTTCATTCAGTCAGTAGCTTCAAACATTTCTGGTATATGAATAACATGATGTTTTTCAATGGCAAAAATCAATGAATATTGTAAATGCACAAACAGTAATTTCTCCGCATTGCAAGGTGCAATTCTGAAATTTTTTGCTTTTTCCTGCTCCTCTTAGCATGATAAAGAAGATTCAAAGAGAGTGAGATGCCAGCTCCTTTGATTCAGTCAGTAGCTTCAAACATTTCTGGTATATGAATAACATGATGTTTTTCAATGGCAAAAATCAATGAATATTGTAAATGCACAAACAGTAATTTCTCCGCATTGCAAGGTGCAAGTCTGAAATTTTTTGCTTTTTCCTGCTCCTCTTAGCATGATAAAGAAGATTCAAAGAGAGTGAGATGCCAGCTACTTTCATTCAGTCAGTAGCTTCAATCATTTCTGGACGTTTTTCAATGGTAAAAATCAATGAATATTGTAAATGCACAAACAGTAATTTCTCCACATTGCAAGGTGCAATTCTGAAATTTTTTGCTTTTTCCTGCTCCTCTTAGCATGATAAAGAAGATTCAAAGAGAGTGAGATGCCAGCTCCTTTCATTCAGTCAGTAGCTTCAAACATTTCTGGTATATGAATAACATGATGTTTTTCAATGGCAAAAATCAATGAATATTGTAAATGCACAAACAGTAATTTCTCCGCATTGCAAGGTGCAAGTCTGAAATTTTTTGCTTTTTCCTGCTCCTCTTAGCATGATAAAGAAGATTCAAAGAGAGTGAGATGCCAGCTACTTTCATTCAGTCAGTAGCTTCAATCATTTCTGGACGTTTTTCAATGGTAAAAATCAATGAATATTGTAAATGCACAAACAGTAATTTCTCCACATTGCAAGGTGCAATTCTGAAATTTTTTGCTTTTTCCTGCTCCTCTTAGCATGATAAAGAAGATTCAAAGAGAGTGAGATGCCAGCTCCTTTCATTCAGTCAGTAGCTTCAAACATTTCTGGTATATGAATAACATGATGTTTTTCAATGGCAAAAATCAATGAATATTGTAAATGCACAAACAGTAATTTCTCCACATTGCAAGGTGCAATTCTGAAATTTTTTGCTTTTTCCTGCTCCTCTTAGCATGATAAAGAAGATTCAAAGAGAGTGAGATGCCAGCTCCTTTCATTCAGTCAGTAGCTTCAAACATTTCTGGTATATGAATAACATGATGTTTTTCAATGGCAAAAATCAATGAATATTGTAAATGCACAAACAGTAATTTCTCCGCATTGCAAGGTGCAATTCTGAAATTTTTTGCTTTTTCCTGCTCCTCTTAGCATGATAAAGAAGATTCAAAGAGAGTGAGATGCCAGCTCCTTTCATTCAGTCAGTAGCTTCAATCATTTCTGGACGTTTTTCAATGGCAAAAATCAATGAATATTGTAAATGCACAAACAGTAATTTCTCCGCATTGCAAGGTGCAATTCTGAAATTTTTTGCTTTTTCCTGCTCCTCTTAGCATGATAAAGAAGATTCAAAGAGAGTGAGATGTCAGCTCCTTTCATTCAGTCAGTAGCTTCAAACATTTCTGGTATATGAATAACATGATGTTTTTCAATGGCAAAAATCAATGAATATTGTAAATGCACAAACAGTAATTTCTCCGCATTGCAAGGTGCAATTCTGAAATTTTTTGCTTTTTCCTGCTCCTCTTAGCATGATAAAGAAGATTCAAAGAGAGTGAGATGCCAGCTCCTTTCATTCAGTCAGTAGCTTCAATCATTTCTTGACGTTTTTCAATGGCAAAAATCAATGAATATTGTAAATGCACAAACAGTAATTTCTCCGCATTGCAAGGTGCAATTCTGAAATTTTTTGCTTTTTCCTGCTCCTCTTAGCATGATAAAGAAGATTCAAAGAGAGTGAGATGCCAGCTCCTTTCATTCAGTCAGTAGCTTCAATCATTTCTGGACGTTTTTCAATGGCAAAAATCAATGAATATTGTAAATGCACAAACAGTAATTTCTCCGCATTGCAAGGTGCAATTCTGAAATTTTTTGCTTTTTCCTGCTCCTCTTAGCATGATAAAGAAGATTCAAAGAGAGTGAGATGCCAACTCCTTTCATTCAGTCAGTAGCTTCAAACATTTCTGGTATATGAATAACATGATGTTTTTCAATGGCAAAAATCAATGAATATTGTAAATGCACAAACAGTAATTTCTCCGCATTGCAAGGTGCAATTCTGAAATTTTTTGCTTTTTCCTGCTCCTCTTAGCATGATAAAGAAGATTCAAAGAGAGTGAGATGCCAGCTCCTTTCATTCAGTCAGTAGCTTCAATCATTTCTGGACGTTTTTCAATTTTCAAAAATCAATGAATATTGTAAATGCACAAACAGTAATTTCTCCGCATTGCAAGGTGCAATTCTGAAATTTTTTGCTTT
The DNA here is from genome assembly GCF_046119375.1 of Phyllobates terribilis. Lineage (NCBI taxonomy): Eukaryota > Metazoa > Chordata > Amphibia > Anura > Dendrobatidae > Phyllobates > Phyllobates terribilis. Next base: position 54,763 of record NW_027366765.1, on the reverse strand, counting down.
TTCCTGCTCCTCTTAGCATGATAAAGAAGATTCAAAGAGAGTGAGATGCCAGCTCCTTTCATTCAGTCAGTACCTTCAATCATTTCTGGACGTTTTTCAATGGCAAAAATCAATGAATATTGTAAATGCACAAACAGTAATTTCTCCGCATTGCAAGGTGCAATTCTGAAATTTTTTGCTTTTTCCCGCTCCTCTTAGCATGATAAAGAAGATTCAAAGAGAGTGAGGTGCCAGCTCCTTTCATTCAGTCAGTAGCTTCAAACATTTCTGGTATATGAATAACATGTTTTTCAATGGCAAAAATCAATGAATATTGTAAATGCACAAACAGTAATTTCTCCGCATTGCAAGGTGCAATTCTGAAATTTTTTGCTTTTTCCTGCTCCTCTTAGCATGATAAAGAAGATTCAAAGAGAGTGAGATGCCAGCTCCTTTCATTCAATCAGTAGCTTCAATCATTTCTGGACGTTTTTCAATGGCAAAAATCAATGAATATTGTATATGCACAAACAGTAATTTCTCCGCATTGCAAGGTGCAATTCTGAAATTTTTTGCTTTTTCCTGCTCCTCTTAGCATGATAAAGAAGATTCAAAGAGAGTGAGATGCCAGCTCCTTTCATTCAGTCAGTAGCTTCAATCATTTCTGGACGTTTTTCAATGGCAAAAATCAATGAATATTGTAAATGCACAAACAGTAATTTCTCCGCATTGCAAGGTGCAATTCTGAAATTTTTTGCTTTTTCCTGCTCCTCTTAGCATGATAAAGAAGATTCAAAGAGAGTGAGATGCCAGCTCCTTTGATTCAGTCAGTAGCTTCAAACATTTCTGGTATATGAATAACATGATGTTTTTCAATGGCAAAATCAATGAATATTGTAAATGCACAAACAGTAATTTCTCCGCATTGCAAGGTGGAATTCTGAAATTTTTTGCTTTTTCCTGCTCCTCTTAGCATGATAAAGAAGATTCAAAGAGAGTGAGATGCCAGCTCCTTTCATTCAGTCAGTAGCTTCAATCATTTCTGGACGTTTTTCAATGGCAAAAATCAATGAATATTGTAAATGCACAAACAGTAATTTCTCCGCATTGCAAGGTGCAATTCTGAAATTTTTTGCTTTTTCCTGCTCCTCTTAGCATGATAAAGATTCAAAGAGAGTGAGATGCCAGCTCCTTTGATTCAGTCAGTAGCTTCAAACATTTCTGGTATATGAATAACATGATGTTTTTCAATGGCAAAAATCAATGAATATTGTAAATGCACAAACAGTAATTTCTCCGCATTGCAAGGTGCAAGTCTGAAATTTTTTGCTTTTTCCTGCTCCTCTTAGCATGATAAAGAAGATTCAAAGAGAGTGAGATGCCAGCTACTTTCATTCAGTCAGTAGCTTCAATCATTTCTGGACGTTTTTCAATGGTAAAAATCAATGAATATTGTAAATGCACAAACAGTAATTTCTCCACATTGCAAGGTGCAATTCTGAAATTTTTTGCTTTTTCCTGCTCCTCTTAGCATGATAAAGAAGATTCAAAGAGAGTGAGATGCCAGCTCCTTTCATTCAGTCAGTAGCTTCAAACATTTCTGGTATATGAATAACATGATGTTTTTCAATGGCAAAAATCAATGAATATTGTAAATGCACAAACAGTAATTTCTCCGCATTGCAAGGTGCAAGTCTGAAATTTTTTGCTTTTTCCTGCTCCTCTTAGCATGATAAAGAAGATTCAAAGAGAGTGAGATGCCAGCTACTTTCATTCAGTCAGTAGCTTCAATCATTTCTGGACGTTTTTCAATGGTAAAAATCAATGAATATTGTAAATGCACAAACAGTAATTTCTCCACATTGCAAGGTGCAATTCTGAAATTTTTTGCTTTTTCCTGCTCCTCTTAGCATGATAAAGAAGATTCAAAGAGAGTGAGATGCCAGCTCCTTTCATTCAGTCAGTAGCTTCAAACATTTCTGGTATATGAATAACATGATGTTTTTCAATGGCAAAAATCAATGAATATTGTAAATGCACAAACAGTAATTTCTCCACATTGCAAGGTGCAATTCTGAAATTTTTTGCTTTTTCCTGCTCCTCTTAGCATGATAAAGAAGATTCAAAGAGAGTGAGATGCCAGCTCCTTTCATTCAGTCAGTAGCTTCAAACATTTCTGGTATATGAATAACATGATGTTTTTCAATGGCAAAAATCAATGAATATTGTAAATGCACAAACAGTAATTTCTCCGCATTGCAAGGTGCAATTCTGAAATTTTTTGCTTTTTCCTGCTCCTCTTAGCATGATAAAGAAGATTCAAAGAGAGTGAGATGCCAGCTCCTTTCATTCAGTCAGTAGCTTCAATCATTTCTGGACGTTTTTCAATGGCAAAAATCAATGAATATTGTAAATGCACAAACAGTAATTTCTCCGCATTGCAAGGTGCAATTCTGAAATTTTTTGCTTTTTCCTGCTCCTCTTAGCATGATAAAGAAGATTCAAAGAGAGTGAGATGTCAGCTCCTTTCATTCAGTCAGTAGCTTCAAACATTTCTGGTATATGAATAACATGATGTTTTTCAATGGCAAAAATCAATGAATATTGTAAATGCACAAACAGTAATTTCTCCGCATTGCAAGGTGCAATTCTGAAATTTTTTGCTTTTTCCTGCTCCTCTTAGCATGATAAAGAAGATTCAAAGAGAGTGAGATGCCAGCTCCTTTCATTCAGTCAGTAGCTTCAATCATTTCTGGACGTTTTTCAATGGCAAAAATCAATGAATATTGTAAATGCACAAACAGTAATTTCTCCGCATTGCAAGGTGCAATTCTGAAATTTTTTGCTTTTTCCTGCTCCTCTTAGCATGATAAAGAAGATTCAAAGAGAGTGAGATGCCAGCTCCTTTCATTCAGTCAGTAGCTTCAATCATTTCTGGACGTTTTTCAATGGCAAAAATCAATGAATATTGTAAATGCACAAACAGTAATTTCTCAGCATTGCAAGGTGCAATTCTGAAATTTTTTGCTTTTTCCTGCTCCTCTTAGCATGATAAAGAAGATTCAAAGAGAGTGAGATGCCAACTCCTTTCATTCAGTCAGTAGCTTCAAACATTTCTGGTATATGAATAACATGATGTTTTTCAATGGCAAAAATCAATGAATATTGTAAATGCACAAACAGTAATTTCTCCGCATTGCAAGGTGCAATTCTGAAATTTTTTGCTTTTTCCTGCTCCTCTTAGCATGATAAAGAAGATTCAAAGAGAGTGAGATGCCAGCTCCTTTCATTCAGTCAGTAGCTTCAATCATTTCTGGACGTTTTTCAATGGCAAAAATCAATGAATATTGTAAATGCACAAACAGTAATTTCTCCGCATTGCAAGGTGCAATTCTGAAATTTTTTGCTTTTTCCTGCTCCTCTTAGCATGATAAAGAAGATTCAAAGAGAGTGAGATGCCAGCTCCTTTCATTCAGTCAGTACCTTCAATCATTTCTGGACGTTTTTCAATGGCAAAAATCAATGAATATTGTAAATGCACAAACAGTAATTTCTCCGCATTGCAAGGTGCAATTCTGAAATTTTTTGCTTTTTCCCGCTCCTCTTAGCATGATAAAGAAGATTCAAAGAGAGTGAGGTGCCAGCTCCTTTCATTCAGTCAGTAGCTTCAAACATTTCTGGTATATGAATAACCTGTTTTTCAATGGCAAAAATCAATGAATATTGTAAATGCACAAACAGTAATTTCTCCGCATTGCAAGGTGCAATTCTGAAATTTTTTGCTTTTTCCTGCTCCTCTTAGCATGATAAAGAAGATTCAAAGAGAGTGAGATGCCAGCTCCTTTCATTCAATCAGTAGCTTCAATCATTTCTGGACGTTTTTCAATGGCAAAAATCAATGAATATTGTATATGCACAAACAGTAATTTCTCCGCATTGCAAGGTGCAATTCTGAAATTTTTTGCTTTTTCCTGCTCCTCTTAGCATGATAAAGAAGATTCAAAGAGAGTGAGATGCCAGCTCCTTTCATTCAGTCAGTAGCTTCAATCATTTCTGGACGTTTTTCAATGGCAAAAATCAATGAATATTGTAAATGCACAAACAGTAATTTCTCCGCATTGCAAGGTGCAATTCTGAAATTTTTTGCTTTTTCCTGCTCCTCTTAGCATGATAAAGAAGATTCAAAGAGAGTGAGATGCCAGCTCCTTTGATTCAGTCAGTAGCTTCAAACATTTCTGGTATATGAATAACATGATGTTTTTCAATGGCAAAAATCAATGAATATTGTAAATGCACAAACAGTAATTTCTCCGCATTGCAAGGTGCAAGTCTGAAATTTTTTGCTTTTTCCTGCTCCTCTTAGCATGATAAAGAAGATTCAAAGAGAGTGAGATGCCAGCTACTTTCATTCAGTCAGTAGCTTCAATCATTTCTGGACGTTTTTCAATGGTAAAAATCAATGAATATTGTAAATGCACAAACAGTAATTTCTCCACATTGCAAGGTGCAATTCTGAAATTTTTTGCTTTTTCCTGCTCCTCTTAGCATGATAAAGAAGATTCAAAGAGAGTGAGATGCCAGCTCCTTTCATTCAGTCAGTAGCTTCAAACATTTCTGGTATATGAATAACATGATGTTTTTCAATGGCAAAAATCAATGAATATTGTAAATGCACAAACAGTAATTTCTCCGCATTGCAAGGTGCAAGTCTGAAATTTTTTGCTTTTTCCTGCTCCTCTTAGCATGATAAAGAAGATTCAAAGAGAGTGAGATGCCAGCTACTTTCATTCAGTCAGTAGCTTCAATCATTTCTGGACGTTTTTCAATGGTAAAAATCAATGAATATTGTAAATGCACAAACAGTTATTTCTCCACATTGCAAGGTGCAATTCTGAAATTTTTTGCTTTTTCCTGCTCCTCTTAGCATGATAAAGAAGATTCAAAGAGAGTGAGATGCCAGCTCCTTTCATTCAGTCAGTAGCTTCAAACATTTCTGGTATATGAATAACATGATGTTTTTCAATGGCAAAAATCAATGAATATTGTAAATGCACAAACAGTAATTTCTCCACATTGCAAGGTGCAATTCTGAAATTTTTTGCTTTTTCCTGCTCCTCTTAGCATGATAAAGAAGATTCAAAGAGAGTGAGATGCCAGCTCCTTTCATTCAGTCAGTAGCTTCAAACATTTCTGGTATATGAATAACATGATGTTTTTCAATGGCAAAAATCAATGAATATTGTAAATGCACAAACAGTAATTTCTCCGCATTGCAAGGTGCAATTCTGAAATTTTTTGCTTTTTCCTGCTCCTCTTAGCATGATAAAGAAGATTCAAAGAGAGTGAGATGCCAGCTCCTTTCATTCAGTCAGTAGCTTCAATCATTTCTGGACGTTTTTCAATGGCAAAAATCAATGAATATTGTAAATGCACAAACAGTAATTTCTCCGCATTGCAAGGTGCAATTCTGAAATTTTTTGCTTTTTCCTGCTCCTCTTAGCATGATAAAGAAGATTCAAAGAGAGTGAGATGTCAGCTCCTTTCATTCAGTCAGTAGCTTCAAACATTTCTGGTATATGAATAACATGATGTTTTTCAATGGCAAAAATCAATGAATATTGTAAATGCACAAACAGTAATTTCTCCGCATTGCAAGGTGCAATTCTGAAATTTTTTGCTTTTTCCTGCTCCTCTTAGCATGATAAAGAAGATTCAAAGAGAGTGAGATGCCAGCTCCTTTCATTCAGTCAGTAGCTTCAATCATTTCTGGACGTTTTTCAATGGCAAAAATCAATGAATATTGTAAATGCACAAACAGTAATTTCTCCACATTGCAAGGTGCAATTCTGAAATTTTTTGCTTTTTCCTGCTCCTCTTAGCATGATAAAGAAGATTCAAAGAGAGTGAGATGCCAGCTCCTTTCATTCAGTCAGTAGCTTCAAACATTTCTGGTATATGAATAACATGATGTTTTTCAATGGCAAAAATCAATGAATATTGTAAATGCACAAACAGTAATTTCTCCACATTGCAAGGTGCAATTCTGAAATTTTTTGCTTTTTCCTGCTCCTCTTAGCATGATAAAGAAGATTCAAAGAGAGTGAGATGCCAGCTCCTTTCATTCAGTCAGTAGCTTCAAACATTTCTGGTATATGAATAACATGATGTTTTTCAATGGCAAAAATCAATGAATATTGTAAATGCACAAACAGTAATTTCTCCGCATTGCAAGGTGCAAGTCTGAAATTTTTTGCTTTTTCCTGCTCCTCTTAGCATGATAAAGAAGATTCAAAGAGAGTGAGATGCCAGCTACTTTCATTCAGTCAGTAGCTTCAATCATTTCTGGACGTTTTTCAATGGTAAAAATCAATGAATATTGTAAATGCACAAACAGTAATTTCTCCGCATTGCAAGGTGCAAGTCTGAAATTTTTTGCTTTTTCCTGCTCCTCTTAGCATGATAAAGAAGATTCAAAGAGAGTGAGATGCCAGCTACTTTCATTCAGTCAGTAGCTTCAATCATTTCTGGACGTTTTTCAATGGTAAAAATCAATGAATATTGTAAATGCACAAACAGTAATTTCTCCACATTGCAAGGTGCAATTCTGAAATTTTTTGCTTTTTCCTGCTCCTCTTAGCATGATAAAGAAGATTCAAAGAGAGTGAGATGCCAGCTCCTTTCATTCAGTCAGTAGCTTCAAACATTTCTGGTATATGAATAACATGATGTTTTTCAATGGCAAAAATCAATGAATATTGTAAATGCACAAACAGTAATTTCTACACATTGCAAGGTGCAATTCTGAAATTTTTTGCTTTTTCCTGCTCCTCTTAGCATGATAAAGAAGATTCAAAGAGAGTGAGATGCCAGCTCCTTTCATTCAGTCAGTAGCTTCAAACATTTCTGGTATATGAATAACATGATGTTTTTCAATGGCAAAAATCAATGAATATTGTAAATGCACAAACAGTAATTTCTCCGCATTGCAAGGTGCAATTCTGAAATTTTTTGCTTTTTCCTGCTCCTCTTAGCATGATAAAGAAGATTCAAAGAGAGTGAGATGCCAGCTCCTTTCATTCAGTCAGTAGCTTCAATCATTTCTGGACGTTTTTCAATGGCAAAAATCAATGAATATTGTAAATGCACAAACAGTAATTTCTCCGCATTGCAAGGTGCAATTCTGAAATTTTTTGCTTTTTCCTGCTCCTCTTAGCATGATAAAGAAGATTCAAAGAGAGTGAGATGTCAGCTCCTTTCATTCAGTCAGTAGCTTCAAACATTTCTGGTATATGAATAACATGATGTTTTTCAATGGCAAAAATCAATGAATATTGTAAATGCACAAACAGTAATTTCTCCGCATTGCAAGGTGCAATTCTGAAATTTTTTGCTTTTTCCTGCTCCTCTTAGCATGATAAAGAAGATTCAAAGAGAGTGAGATGCCAGCTCCTTTCATTCAGTCAGTAGCTTCAATCATTTCTGGACGTTTTTCAATGGCAAAAATCAATGAATATTGTAAATGCACAAACAGTAATTTCTCCGCATTGCAAGGTGCAATTCTGAAATTTTTTGCTTTTTCCTGCTCCTCTTAGCATGATAAAGAAGATTCAAAGAGAGTGAGATGCCAGCTCCTTTCGTTCAGTCAGTAGCTTCAATCATTTCTGGACGTTTTTCAATGGCAAAAATCATTGAATATTATAAATGCACAAACAGTAATTTCTCCGCATTGCAAGGTACAATTCTGAAATTTTTTACTTTTTCCTGCTCCTCTTAGCATGATAAAGAAGATTCAAAGAGAGTGAGATGCCAGCTCCTTTCATTCAGTCAGTAGCTTCAATCATTTCTGGTATATGAATAACATGATGTTTTTCAATGGCAAAAATCAATGAATATTGTAAATGCACAAACAGTAATTTCTCCGCATTGCAAGGTGCAATTCTGAAATTTTTTGCTTTTTCCTGCTCCTCTTAGCATGATAAAGAAGATTCAAAGAGAGTGAGATGCCAGCTCCTTTCATTCAGTCAGTAGCTTCAATCATTTCTGGACGTTTTTCAATGGCAAAAATCAATGAATATTGTAAATGCACAAACAGTAATTTCTCCGCATTGCAAGGTGCATTTCTGAAATTTTTTGCTTTTTCCTGCTCCTCTTAGCATGATAAACAAGATTCAAAGAGAGTGAGATGCCAGCTCCTTTCATTCAGTCAGTAGCTTCAATCATTTCTGGACGTTTTTCAATGGCAAAAATCAATGAATATTGTAAATGCACAAACAGTAATTTCTCCGCATTGCAAGGTGCAATTCTGAAATTTTTTGCTTTTTCCTGCTCCTCTTAGCATGATAAAGAAGATTCAAAGAGAGTGAGATGCCAGCTCCTTTCATTCAGTCAGTAGCTTCAAACATTTCTGGTATATGAATAACATGATGTTTTTCAATGGCAAAAATCAATGAATATTGTAAATGCACAAACAGTAATTTCTCCGCATTGCAAGGTGCAAGTCTGAAATTTTTTGCTTTTTCCTGCTCCTCTTAGCATGATAAAGAAGATTCAAAGAGAGTGAGATGCCAGCTCCTTTCATTCAGTCAGTAGCTTCAATCATTTCTGGATGTTTTTCGATGGCAAAAATCAATGAATATTGTAAATGCACAAACTGTAATTTCTCCGTATTGCAAGGTGCAATTCTGAAATTTTTTGCTTTTTCCTGCTCCTCTTAGCATGATAAAGAAGATTCAAAGATAGTGAGATGCCAGCTCCTTTCATTCAGTCAGTAGCTTCAATCATTTCTGGACGTTTCTCAATGGCAAAAATCAATGAATATTGTAAATGCACAAACAGTAATTTCTCCGCATTGCAAGGTGCAATTCTGAAATTTTTTGCTTTTTCCTGCTCCTCTTAGCATGATAAAGAAGATTCAAAGAGAGTGAGATGCCAGCTCCTTTCATTTAGTCAGTACCTTCAATCATTTCTGGACGTTTTTCAATGGCAAAAATCAATGAATATTGTAAATGCACAAACAGTAATTTCTCCGCATTGCAAGGTGCAATTCTGAAATTTTTTGCTTTTTCCCGCTCCTCTTAGCATGATAAAGAAGATTCAAAGAGAGTGAGGTGCCAGCTCCTTTCATTCAGTCAGTAGCTTCAAACATTTCTGGTATATGAATAACATGTTTTTCAATGGCAAAAATCAATGAATATTGTAAATGCACAAACAGTAATTTCTCCGCATTGCAAGGTGCAATTCTGAAATTTTTTGATTTTTCCTGCTCCTCTTAGCATGATAAAGAAGATTCAAAGAGAGTGAGATGCCAGCTCCTTTCATTCAGTCAGTAGCTTCAATCATTTCTGGACGTTTTTCAATGGCAAAAATCAATGAATATTGTAAATGCACAAACAGTAATTTCTCCGAATTGCAAGGTGCAATTCTGAAATTTTTTGCTTTTTCCTGCTCCTCTTAGCATGATAAAGAAGATTCAAAGAGAGTGAGATGCCAGCTCCTTTCATTCAGTCAGTAGCTTCAAACATTTCTGATATATGAATAACATGATGTTTTTCAATGGCAAAAATCAATGAATATTGTAAATGCACAAACAGTAATTTCTCCGCATTGCAAGGTGCAATTCTGAAATTTTTTGCTTTTTCCTGCTCCTCTTAGCATGATAAAGAAGATTCAAAGAGAGTGAGATGCCAGCTCCTTTCATTCAGTCAGTAGCTTCAAACATTTCTGGTATATGAATAACATGATGTTTTTCAATGGCAAAAATCAATGAATATTGTAAATGCACAAACAGTAATTTTTCCGCATTGCAAGGTGCAAGTCTGAAATTTTTTGCTTTTTCCTGCTCCTCTTAGCATGATAAAGAAGATTCAAAGAGAGTGAGATGCCAGCTACTTTCATTCAGTCAGTAGCTTCTATCATTTCTGGACGTTTTTCAATGGTAAAAATCAATGAATATTGTAAATGCACAAACAGTAATTTCTCCACATTGCAAGGTGCAATTCTGAAATTTTTTGCTTTTTCCTGCTCCTCTTAGCATGATAAAGAAGATTCAAAGAGAGTGAGATGCCAGCTCCTTTCATTCAGTCAGTAGCTTCAAACATTTCTGGTATATGAATAACATGATGTTTTTCAATGGCAAAAATCAATGAATATTGTAAATGCACAAACAGTAATTTCTCCGCATTGCAAGGTGCAATTCTGAAATTTTTTGCTTTTTCCTGCTCCTCTTAGCATGATAAAGAAGATTCAAAGAGAGTGAGATGCCAGCTCCTTTCATTCAGTCAGTAGCTTCAATCATTTCTGGATGTTTTTCAATGGCAAAAATCAATGAATATTGTAAATGCACAAGCTGTAATTTCTCCGCATTGCAAGGTGCAATTCTGAAATTTTTTGCTTTTTCCTGCTCCTCTTAGCATGATAAAGAAGATTCAAAGAGAGTGAGATGCCAGCTCCTTTCATTCAGTCAGTAGCTTCAATCATTTCTGGACGTTTTTCAGTGGCAAAAATCAATGAATATTGTAAATGCACAAACAGTAATTTCTCCGCATTGCAAGGTGCAATTCTGAAATTTTTTGCTTTTTCCTGCTCCTCTTAGCATGATAAAGAAGATTCAAAGAGAGTGAGATGCCAGCTCCTTTCATTCAGTCAGTACCTTCAATCATTTCTGGACGTTTTTCAATGGCAAAAATCAATGAATATTGTAAATGCACAAACAGTAATTTCTCCGCATTGCAAGGTGCAAGTCTGAAATTTTTTGCTTTTTCCTGCTCCTCTTAGCATGATAAAGAAGATTCAAAGAGAGTGAGATGCCAGCTACTTTCATTCAGTCAGTAGCTTCAATCATTTCTGGACGTTTTTCAATGGTAAAAATCAATGAATATTGTAAATGCACAAACAGTAATTTCTCCACATTGCAAGGTGCAATTCTGAAATTTTTTGCTTTTTCCTGCTCCTCTTAGCATGATAAAGAAGATTCAAAGAGAGTGAGATGCCAGCTCCTTTCATTCAGTCAGTAGCTTCAAACATTTCTGGTATATGAATAACATGATGTTTTTCAATGGCAAAAATCAATGAATATTGTAAATGCACAAACAGTAATTTCTCCGCATTGCAAGGTGCAATTCTGAAATTTTTTGCTTTTTCCTGCTCCTCTTAGCATGATAAAGAAGATTCAAAGAGAGTAAGATGCCAGCTCCTTTCATTCAGTCAGTAGCTTCAATCATTTCTGGATGTTTTTCAATGGCAAAAATCAATGAATATTGTAAATGCACAAACTGTAATTTCTCCGCATTGCAAGGTGCAATTCTGAAATTTTTTGCTTTTTCCTGCTCCTCTTAGCATGATAAAGAAGATTCAAAGAGAGTGAGATGCCAGCTCCTTTCATTCAGTCAGTAGCTTCAATCATTTCTGGACGTTTTTCAATGGCAAAAATCAATGAATATTGTAAATGCACAAACAGTAATTTCTCCGCATTGCAAGGTGCAATTCTGAAATTTATTGCTTTTTCCTGCTCCTCTTAGCATGATAAAGAAGATTCAAAGAGAGTGAGATGCCAGCTCCTTTCATTCAGTCAGTAGCTTCAATCATTTCTGGACGTTTTTCAATGGCAAAAATCAATGAATATTGTAAATGCACAAACAGTAATTTCTCCGCATTGCAAGGTGCAATTCTGAAAGTTTTTGCTTTTTCCCGCTCCTCTTAGCATGATAAAGAAGATTCAAAGAGAGTGAGGTGCCAGCTCCTTTCATTCAGTCAGTAGCTTCAAACATTTCTGGTATATGAATAACATGTTTTTCAATGGCAAAAATCAATGAATATTGTAAATGCACAAACAGTAATTTCTCCGCATTGCAAGGTGCAATTCTGAAATTTTTTGATTTTTCCTGCTCCTCTTAGCATGATAAAGAAGATTCAAAGAGAGTGAGATGCCAGCTCCTTTCATTCAGTCAGTAGGTTCAATCATTTCTGGATGTTTTTCAATGGCAAAAATCAATGAATATTGTAAATGCACAAACTGTAATTTCTCCGCATTGCAAGGTGCAATTCTGAAATTTTTTGCTTTTTCCTGCTCCTCTTAGCATGATAAAGAAGATTCAAAGAGAGTGAGATGCCAGCTCCTTTCATTCAGTCAGTACCTTCAATCATTTCTGGACGTTTTTCAATGGCAAAAATCAATGAATATTGTAAATGCACAAACAGTAATTTCTCCGCATTGCAAGGTGCAAGTCTGAAATTTTTTGCTTTTTCCTGCTCCTCTTAGCATGATAAAGAAGATTCAAAGAGAGTGAGATGCCAGCTACTTTCATTCAGTCAGTAGCTTCAATCATTTCTGGACGTTTTTCAATGGTAAAAATCAATGAATATTGTAAATGCACAAACAGTAATTTCTCCACATTGCAAGGTGCAATTCTGAAATTTTTTGCTTTTTCCTGCTCCTCTTAGCATGATAAAGAAGATTCAAAGAGAGTGAGATGCCAGCTCCTTTCATTCAGTCAGTAGCTTCAAACATTTCTGGTATATGAATAACATGATGTTTTTCAATGGCAAAAATCAATGAATATTGTAAATGCACAAACAGTAATTTCTCCGCATTGCAAGGTGCAATTCTGAAATTTTTTGCTTTTTCCTGCTCCTCTTAGCATGATAAAGAAGATTCAAAGAGAGTGAGATGCCAGCTCCTTTCATTCAGTCAGTACCTTCAATCATTTCTGGACGTTTTTCAATGGCAAAAATCAATGAATATTGTAAATGCACAAACAGTAATTTCTCCGCATTGCAAGGTGCAATTCTGAAATTTTTTGCTTTTTCCCGCTCCTCTTAGCATGATAAAGAAGATTCAAAGAGAGTGAGGTGCCAGCTCCTTTCATTCAGTCAGTAGCTTCAAACATTTCTGGTATATGAATAACATGTTTTTCAATGGCAAAAATCAATGAATATTGTAAATGCACAAACAGTAATTTCTCCGCATTGCAAGGTGCAATTCTGAAATTTTTTGCTTTTTCCTGCTCCTCTTAGCATGATAAGAAGATTCAAAGAGAGTGAGATGCCAGCTCCTTTCATTCAGTCAGTAGCTTCAATCATTTCTGGACGTTTTTCAATGGCAAAAATCAATGAATATTGTAAATGCACAAACAGCAATTTCTCCGCATTGCAAGGTGCATTTCTGAAATTTTTTGCTTTTTCCTGCTCCTCTTAGCATGATAAACAAGATTCAAAGAGAGTGAGATGCCAGCTCCTTTCATTCAGTCAGTAGCTTCAATCATTTCTGGACGTTTTTCAATGGCAAAAATCAATGAATATTGTAAATGCACAAACAGTAATTTCTCCGCATTGCAAGGTGCAATTCTGAAATTTTTTGCTTTTTCCTGCTCCTCTTAGCATGATAAAGAAGATTCAAAGAGAGTGAGATGCCAGCTCCTTTCATTCAGTCAGTAGCTTCAAACATTTCTGGTATATGAATAACATGATGTTTTTCAATGGCAAAAATCAATGAATATTGTAAATGCACAAACAGTAATTTCTCCGCATTGCAAGGTGCAAGTCTGAAATTTTTTGCTTTTTCCTGCTCCTCTTAGCATGATAAAGAACATTCAAAGAGAGTGAGATGCCAGCTCCTTTCATTCAGTCAGTAGCTTCAATCATTTCTGGATGTTTTTCAATGGCAAAAATCAATGAATATTGTAAATGCACAAACTGTAATTTCTCCGTATTGCAAGGTGCAATTCTGAAATTTTTTGCTTTTTCCTGCTCCTCTTAGCATGATAAAGAAGATTCAAAGAGAGTGAGATGCCAGCTCCTTTCATTCAGTCAGTAGCTTCAATCATTTCTGGACGTTTTTCAATGGCAAAAATCAATGAATATTGTAAATGCACAAACAGTAATTTCTCCGCATTGCAAGGTGCAATTCTGAAATTTTTTGCTTTTTCCTGCTCCTCTTAGCATGATAAAGAAGATTCAAAGAGAGTGAGATGCCAGCTCCTTTCATTTAGTCAGTACCTTCAATCATTTCTGGACGTTTTTCAATGGCAAAAATCAATGAATATTGTAAATGCACAAACAGTAATTTCTCCGCATTGCAAGGTGCAATTCTGAAATTTTTTGCTTTTTCCCGCTCCTCTTAGCATGATAAAGAAGATTCAAAGAGAGTGAGGTGCCAGCTCCTTTCATTCAGTCAGTAGCTTCAAACATTTCTGGTATATGAATAACATGTTTTTCAATGGCAAAAATCAATGAATATTGTAAATGCACAAACAGTAATTTCTCCGCATTGCAAGGTGCAATTCTGAAATTTTTTGATTTTTCCTGCTCCTCTTAGCATGATAAAGAAGATTCAAAGAGAGTGAGATGCCAGCTCCTTTCATTCAGTCAGTAGGTTCAATCATTTCTGGATGTTTTTCAATGGCAAAAATCAATGAATATTGTAAATGCACAAACTGTAATTTCTCCGCATTGCAAGGTGCAATTCTGAAATTTTTTGCTTTTTCCTGCTCCTCTTAGCATGATAAAGAAGATTCAAAGAGAGTGAGATGCCAGCTCCTTTCATTCAGTCAGTACCTTCAATCATTTCTGGACGTTTTTCAATGGCAAAAATCAATGAATATTGTAAATGCACAAACAGTAATTTCTCCGCATTGCAAGGTGCAAGTCTGAAATTTTTTGCTTTTTCCTGCTCCTCTTAGCATGATAAAGAAGATTCAAAGAGAGTGAGATGCCAGCTACTTTCATTCAGTCAGTAGCTTCAATCATTTCTGGACGTTTTTCAATGGTAAAAATCAATGAATATTGTAAATGCACAAACAGTAATTTCTCCACATTGCAAGGTGCAATTCTGAAATTTTTTGCTTTTTCCTGCTCCTCTTAGCATGATAAAGAAGATTCAAAGAGAGTGAGATGCCAGCTCCTTTCATTCAGTCAGTAGCTTCAAACATTTCTGGTATATGAATAACATGATGTTTTTCAATGGCAAAAATCAATGAATATTGTAAATGCACAAACAGTAATTTCTCCGCATTGCAAGGTGCAATTCTGAAATTTTTTGCTTTTTCCTGCTCCTCTTAGCATGATAAAGAAGATTCAAAGAGAGTGAGATGCCAGCTCCTTTCATTCAGTCAGTACCTTCAATCATTTCTGGACGTTTTTCAATGGCAAAAATCAATGAATATTGTAAATGCACAAACAGTAATTTCTCCGCATTGCAAGGTGCAATTCTGAAATTTTTTGCTTTTTCCCGCTCCTCTTAGCATGATAAAGAAGATTCAAAGAGAGTGAGGTGCCAGCTCCTTTCATTCAGTCAGTAGCTTCAAACATTTCTGGTATATGAATAACATGTTTTTCAATGGCAAAAATCAATGAATATTGTAAATGCACAAACAGTAATTTCTCCGCATTGCAAGGTGCAATTCTGAAATTTTTTGCTTTTTCCTGCTCCTCTTAGCATGATAAGAAGATTCAAAGAGAGTGAGATGCCAGCTCCTTTCATTCAGTCAGTAGCTTCAATCATTTCTGGACGTTTTTCAATGGCAAAAATCAATGAATATTGTAAATGCACAAACAGCAATTTCTCCGCATTGCAAGGTGCATTTCTGAAATTTTTTGCTTTTTCCTGCTCCTCTTAGCATGATAAACAAGATTCAAAGAGAGTGAGATGCCAGCTCCTTTCATTCAGTCAGTAGCTTCAATCATTTCTGGACGTTTTTCAATGGCAAAAATCAATGAATATTGTAAATGCACAAACAGTAATTTCTCCGCATTGCAAGGTGCAATTCTGAAATTTTTTGCTTTTTCCTGCTCCTCTTAGCATGATAAAGAAGATTCAAAGAGAGTGAGATGCCAGCTCCTTTCATTCAGTCAGTAGCTTCAAACATTTCTGGTATATGAATAACATGATGTTTTTCAATGGCAAAAATCAATGAATATTGTAAATGCACAAACAGTAATTTCTCCGCATTGCAAGGTGCAAGTCTGAAATTTTTTGCTTTTTCCTGCTCCTCTTAGCATGATAAAGAACATTCAAAGAGAGTGAGATGCCAGCTCCTTTCATTCAGTCAGTAGCTTCAATCATTTCTGGATGTTTTTCAATGGCAAAAATCAATGAATATTGTAAATGCACAAACTGTAATTTCTCCGTATTGCAAGGTGCAATTCTGAAATTTTTTGCTTTTTCCTGCTCCTCTTAGCATGATAAAGAAGATTCAAAGAGAGTGAGATGCCAGCTCCTTTCATTCAGTCAGTAGCTTCAATCATTTCTGGACGTTTTTCAATGGCAAAAATCAATGAATATTGTAAATGCACAAACAGTAATTTCTCCGCATTGCAAGGTGCAATTCTGAAATTTTTTGCTTTTTCCTGCTCCTCTTAGCATGATAAAGAAGATTCAAAGAGAGTGAGATGCCAGCTCCTTTCATTTAGTCAGTACCTTCAATCATTTCTGGACGTTTTTCAATGGCAAAAATCAATGAATATTGTAAATGCACAAACAGTAATTTCTCCGCATTGCAAGGTGCAATTCTGAAATTTTTTGCTTTTTCCCGCTCCTCTTAGCATGATAAAGAAGATTCAAAGAGAGTGAGGTGCCAGCTCCTTTCATTCAGTCAGTAGCTTCAAACATTTCTGGTATATGAATAACATGTTTTTCAATGGCAAAAATCAATGAATATTGTAAATGCACAAACAGTAATTTCTCCGCATTGCAAGGTGCAATTCTGAAATTTTTTGATTTTTCCTGCTCCTCTTAGCATGATAAAGAAGATTCAAAGAGAGTGAGATGCCAGCTCCTTTCATTCAGTCAGTAGCTTCAATCATTTCTGGACGTTTTTCAATGGCAAAAATCAATGAATATTGTAAATGCACAAACAGTAATTTCTCCGAATTGCAAGGTGCAATTCTGAAATTTTTTGCTTTTTCCTGCTCCTCTTAGCATGATAAAGAAGATTAAAAGAGAGTGAGATGCCAGCTCCTTTCATTCAGTCAGTAGCTTCAAACATTTCTGATATATGAATAACATGATGTTTTTCAATGGCAAAAATCAATGAATATTGTAAATGCACAAACAGTAATTTCTCCGCATTGCAAGGTGCAATTCTGAAATTTTTTGCTTTTTCCTGCTCCTCTTAGCATGATAAAGAAGATTCAAAGAGAGTGAGATGCCAGCTCCTTTCATTCAGTCAGTAGCTTCAAACATTTCTGGTATATGAATAACATGATGTTTTTCAATGGCAAAAATCAATGAATATTGTAAATGCACAAACAGTAATTTCTCCGCATTGCAAGGTGCAATTCTGAAATTTTTTGCTTTTTCCTGCTCCTCTTAGCATGATAAAGAAGATTCAAAGAGAGTGAGATGCCAGCTCCTTTCATTCAGTCAGTAGCTTCAAACATTTCTGGTATATGAATAACATGATGTTTTTCAATGGCAAAAATCAATGAATATTGTAAATGCACAAACAGTAATTTCTCCGCATTGCAAGGTGCAATTCTGAAATTTTTTGCTTTTTCCTGCTCCTCTTAGCATGATAAAGAAGATTCAAAGAGAGTGAGATGCCAGCTCCTTTCATTCAGTCAGTAGCTTCAATCATTTCTGGATGTTTTTCAATGGCAAAAATCAATGAATATTGTAAATGCACAAACTGTAATTTCTCCGCATTGCAAGGTGCAATTCTGAAATTTTTTGCTTTTTCCTGCTCCTCTTAGCATGATAAAGAAGATTCAAAGAGAGTGAGATGCCAGCTCCTTTCATTCAGTCAGTAGCTTCAATCATTTCTGGACGTTTTTCAGTGGCAAAAATCAATGAATATTGTAAATGCACAAACAGTAATTTCTCCGCATTGCAAGGTGCAATTCTGAAATTTTTTGCTTTTTCCTGCTCCTCTTAGCATGATAAAGAAGATTCAAAGAGAGTGAGATGCCAGCTCCTTTCATTCAGTCAGTACCTTCAATCATTTCTGGACGTTTTTCAATGGCAAAAATCAATGAATATTGTAAATGCACAAACAGTAATTTCTCCGCATTGCAAGGTGCAAGTCTGAAATTTTTTGCTTTTTCCTGCTCCTCTTAGCATGATAAAGAAGATTCAAAGAGAGTGAGATGCCAGCTACTTTCATTCAGTCAGTAGCTTCAATCATTTCTGGACGTTTTTCAATGGTAAAAATCAATGAATATTGTAAATGCACAAACAGTAATTTCTCCACATTGCAAGGTGCAATTCTGAAATTTTTTGCTTTTTCCTGCTCCTCTTAGCATGATAAAGAAGATTCAAAGAGAGTGAGATGCCAGCTCCTTTCATTCAGTCAGTAGCTTCAAACATTTCTGGTATATGAATAACATGATGTTTTTCAATGGCAAAAATCAATGAATATTGTAAATGCACAAACAGTAATTTCTCCGCATTGCAAGGTGCAATTCTGAAATTTTTTGCTTTTTCCTGCTCCTCTTAGCATGATAAAGAAGATTCAAAGAGAGTGAGATGCCAGCTCCTTTCATTCAGTCAGTAGCTTCAATCATTTCTGGATGTTTTTCAATGGCAAAAATCAATGAATATTGTAAATGCACAAACTGTAATTTCTCCGCATTGCAAGGTGCAATTCTGAAATTTTTTGCTTTTTCCTGCTCCTCTTAGCATGATAAAGAAGATTCAAAGAGAGTGAGATGCCAGCTCCTTTCATTCAGTCAGTAGCTTCAATCATTTCTGGACGTTTTTCAATGGCAAAAATCAATGAATATTGTAAATGCACAAACAGTAATTTCTCCGCATTGCAAGGTGCAATTCTGAAATTTATTGCTTTTTCCTGCTCCTCTTAGCATGATAAAGAAGATTCAAAGAGAGTGAGATGCCAGCTCCTTTCATTCAGTCAGTAGCTTCAATCATTTCTGGACGTTTTTCAATGGCAAAAATCAATGAATATTGTAAATGCACAAACAGTAATTTCTCCGCATTGCAAGGTGCAATTCTGAAAGTTTTTGCTTTTTCCCGCTCCTCTTAGCATGATAAAGAAGATTCAAAGAGAGTGAGGTGCCAGCTCCTTTCATTCAGTCAGTAGCTTCAAACATTTCTGGTATATGAATAACATGTTTTTCAATGGCAAAAATCAATGAATATTGTAAATGCACAAACAGTAATTTCTCCGCATTGCAAGGTGCAATTCTGAAATTTTTTGATTTTTCCTGCTCCTCTTAGCATGATAAAGAAGATTCAAAGAGAGTGAGATGCCAGCTCCTTTCATTCAGTCAGTAGGTTCAATCATTTCTGGATGTTTTTCAATGGCAAAAATCAATGAATATTGTAAATGCACAAACTGTAATTTCTCCGCATTGCAAGGTGCAATTCTGAAATTTTTTGCTTTTTCCTGCTCCTCTTAGCATGATAAAGAAGATTCAAAGAGAGTGAGATGCCAGCTCCTTTCATTCAGTCAGTAGCTTCAATCATTTCTGGACGTTTTTCAGTGGCAAAAATCAATGAATATTGTAAATGCACAAACAGTAATTTCTCCGCATTGCAAGGTGCAATTCTGAAATTTTTTGCTTTTTCCTGCTCCTCTTAGCATGATAAAGAAGATTCAAAGAGAGTGAGATGCCAGCTCCTTTCATTCAGTCAGTACCTTCAATCATTTCTGGACGTTTTTCAATGGCAAAAATCAATGAATATTGTAAATGCACAAACAGTAATTTCTCCGCATTGCAAGGTGCAATTCTGAAATTTTTTGCTTTTTCCCGCTCCTCTTAGCATGATAAAGAAGATTCAAAGAGAGTGAGGTGCCAGCTCCTTTCATTCAGTCAGTAGCTTCAAACATTTCTGGTATATGAATAACATGTTTTTCAATGGCAAAAATCAATGAATATTGTAAATGCACAAACAGTAATTTCTCCGCATTGCAAGGTGCAATTCTGAAATTTTTTGATTTTTCCTGCTCCTCTTAGCATGATAAAGAAGATTCAAAGAGAGTGAGATGCCAGCTCCTTTCATTCAGTCAGTAGCTTCAATCATTTCTGGACGTTTTTCAATGGCAAAAATCAATGAATATTGTAAATGCACAAACAGTAATTTCTCCGAATTGCAAGGTGCAATTCTGAAATTTTTTGCTTTTTCCTGCTCCTCTTAGCATGATAAAGAAGATTCAAAGAGAGTGAGATGCCAGCTCCTTTCATTCAGTCAGTAGCTTCAAACATTTCTGATATATGAATAACATGATGTTTTTCAATGGCAAAAATCAATGAATATTGTAAATGCACAAACAGTAATTTCTCCGCATTGCAAGGTGCAATTCTGAAATTTTTTGCTTTTTCCTGCTCCTCTTAGCATGATAAAGAAGATTCAAAGAGAGTGAGATGCCAGCTCCTTTCATTCAGTCAGTAGCTTCAAACATTTCTGGTATATGAATAACATGATGTTTTTCAATGGCAAAAATCAATGAATATTGTAAATGCACAAACAGTAATTTCTCCGCATTGCAAGGTGCAATTCTGAAATTTTTTGCTTTTTCCTGCTCCTCTTAGCATGATAAAGAAGATTCAAAGAGAGTGAGATGCCAGCTCCTTTCATTCAGTCAGTAGCTTCAAACATTTCTGGTATATGAATAACATGATGTTTTTCAATGGCAAAAATCAATGAATATTGTAAATGCACAAACAGTAATTTCTCCGCATTGCAAGGTGCAATTCTGAAATTTTTTGCTTTTTCCTGCTCCTCTTAGCATGATAAAGAAGATTCAAAGAGAGTGAGATGCCAGCTCCTTTCATTCAGTCAGTAGCTTCAATCATTTCTGGATGTTTTTCAATGGCAAAAATCAATGAATATTGTAAATGCACAAACTGTAATTTCTCCGCATTGCAAGGTGCAATTCTGAAATTTTTTGCTTTTTCCTGCTCCTCTTAGCATGATAAAGAAGATTCAAAGAGAGTGAGATGCCAGCTCCTTTCATTCAGTCAGTAGCTTCAATCATTTCTGGACGTTTTTCAGTGGCAAAAATCAATGAATATTGTAAATGCACAAACAGTAATTTCTCCGCATTGCAAGGTGCAATTCTGAAATTTTTTGCTTTTTCCTGCTCCTCTTAGCATGATAAAGAAGATTCAAAGAGAGTGAGATGCCAGCTCCTTTCATTCAGTCAGTACCTTCAATCATTTCTGGACGTTTTTCAATGGCAAAAATCAATGAATATTGTAAATGCACAAACAGTAATTTCTCCGCATTGCAAGGTGCAAGTCTGAAATTTTTTGCTTTTTCCTGCTCCTCTTAGCATGATAAAGAAGATTCAAAGAGAGTGAGATGCCAGCTACTTTCATTCAGTCAGTAGCTTCAATCATTTCTGGACGTTTTTCAATGGTAAAAATCAATGAATATTGTAAATGCACAAACAGTAATTTCTCCACATTGCAAGGTGCAATTCTGAAATTTTTTGCTTTTTCCTGCTCCTCTTAGCATGATAAAGAAGATTCAAAGAGAGTGAGATGCCAGCTCCTTTCATTCAGTCAGTAGCTTCAAACATTTCTGGTATATGAATAACATGATGTTTTTCAATGGCAAAAATCAATGAATATTGTAAATGCACAAACAGTAATTTCTCCGCATTGCAAGGTGCAATTCTGAAATTTTTTGCTTTTTCCTGCTCCTCTTAGCATGATAAAGAAGATTCAAAGAGAGTGAGATGCCAGCTCCTTTCATTCAGTCAGTAGCTTCAATCATTTCTGGATGTTTTTCAATGGCAAAAATCAATGAATATTATAAATGCACAAACTGTAATTTCTCCGCATTGCAAGGTGCAATTCTGAAATTTTTTGCTTTTTCCTGCTCCTCTTAGCATGATAAAGAAGATTCAAAGAGAGTGAGATGCCAGCTCCTTTCATTCAGTCAGTAGCTTCAATCATTTCTGGACGTTTTTCAATGGCAAAAATCAATGAATATTGTAAATGCACAAACAGTAATTTCTCCGCATTGCAAGGTGCAATTCTGAAATTTATTGCTTTTTCCTGCTCCTCTTAGCATGATAAAGAAGATTCAAAGAGAGTGAGATGCCAGCTCCTTTCATTCAGTCAGTAGCTTCAATCATTTCTGGACGTTTTTCAATGGCAAAAATCAATGAATATTGTAAATGCACAAACAGTAATTTCTCCGCATTGCAAGGTGCAATTCTGAAAGTTTTTGCTTTTTCCCGCTCCTCTTAGCATGATAAAGAAGATTCAAAGAGAGTGAGGTGCCAGCTCCTTTCATTCAGTCAGTAGCTTCAAACATTTCTGGTATATGAATAACATGTTTTTCAATGGCAAAAATCAATGAATATTGTAAATGCACAAACAGTAATTTCTCCGCATTGCAAGGTGCAATTCTGAAATTTTTTGATTTTTCCTGCTCCTCTTAGCATGATAAAGAAGATTCAAAGAGAGTGAGATGCCAGCTCCTTTCATTCAGTCAGTAGGTTCAATCATTTCTGGATGTTTTTCAATGGCAAAAATCAATGAATATTGTAAATGCACAAACTGTAATTTCTCCGCATTGCAAGGTGCAATTCTGAAATTTTTTGCTTTTTCCTGCTCCTCTTAGCATGATAAAGAAGATTCAAAGAGAGTGAGATGCCAGCTCCTTTCATTCAGTCAGTAGCTTCAATCATTTCTGGACGTTTTTCAGTGGCAAAAATCAATGAATATTGTAAATGCACAAACAGTAATTTCTCCGCATTGCAAGGTGCAATTCTGAAATTTTTTGCTTTTTCCTGCTCCTCTTAGCATGATAAAGAAGATTCAAAGAGAGTGAGATGCCAGCTCCTTTCATTCAGTCAGTACCTTCAATCATTTCTGGACGTTTTTCAATGGCAAAAATCAATGAATATTGTAAATGCACAAACAGTAATTTCTCCGCATTGCAAGGTGCAAGTCTGAAATTTTTTGCTTTTTCCTGCTCCTCTTAGCATGATAAAGAAGATTCAAAGAGAGTGAGATGCCAGCTACTTTCATTCAGTCAGTAGCTTCAATCATTTCTGGACGTTTTTCAATGGTAAAAATCAATGAATATTGTAAATGCACAAACAGTAATTTCTCCACATTGCAAGGTGCAATTCTGAAATTTTTTGCTTTTTCCTGCTCCTCTTAGCATGATAAAGAAGATTCAAAGAGAGTGAGATGCCAGCTCCTTTCATTCAGTCAGTAGCTTCAAACATTTCTGGTATATGAATAACATGATGTTTTTCAATGGCAAAAATCAATGAATATTGTAAATGCACAAACAGTAATTTCTCCGCATTGCAAGGTGCAATTCTGAAATTTTTTGCTTTTTCCTGCTCCTCTTAGCATGATAAAGAAGATTCAAAGAGAGTGAGATGCCAGCTCCTTTCATTCAGTCAGTACCTTCAATCATTTCTGGACGTTTTTCAATGGCAAAAATCAATGAATATTGTAAATGCACAAACAGTAATTTCTCCGCATTGCAAGGTGCAATTCTGAAATTTTTTGCTTTTTCCCGCTCCTCTTAGCATGATAAAGAAGATTCAAAGAGAGTGAGGTGCCAGCTCCTTTCATTCAGTCAGTAGCTTCAAACATTTCTGGTATATGAATAACATGTTTTTCAATGGCAAAAATCAATGAATATTGTAAATGCACAAACAGTAATTTCTCCGCATTGCAAGGTGCAATTCTGAAATTTTTTGCTTTTTCCTGCTCCTCTTAGCATGATAAGAAGATTCAAAGAGAGTGAGATGCCAGCTCCTTTCATTCAGTCAGTAGCTTCAATCATTTCTGGACGTTTTTCAATGGCAAAAATCAATGAATATTGTAAATGCACAAACAGCAATTTCTCCGCATTGCAAGGTGCAATTCTGAAATTTTTTGCTTTTTCCTGCTCCTCTTAGCATGATAAAGAAGATTCAAAGAGAGTGAGATGTCAGCTCCTTTCATTCAGTCAGTAGCTTCAAACATTTCTGGTATATGAATAACATGATGTTTTTCAATGGCAAAAATCAATGAATATTGTAAATGCACAAACAGTAATTTCTCCGCATTGCAAGGTGCAATTCTGAAATTTTTTGCTTTTTCCTGCTCCTCTTAGCATGATAAAGAAGATTCAAAGAGAGTGAGATGCCAGCTCCTTTCATTCAGTCAGTAGCTTCAATCATTTCTGGATGTTTTTCAATGGCAAAAATCAATGAATATTGTAAATGCACAAACAGTAATTTCTCCGCATTGCAAGGTGCAATTCTGAAATTTTTTGCTTTTTCCTGCTCCTCTTAGCATGATAAAGAAGATTCAAAGAGAGTGAGATGCCAGCTCCTTTCGTTCAGTCAGTAGCTTCAATCATTTCTGGACGTTTTTCAATGGCAAAAATCATTGAATATTATAAATGCACAAACAGTAATTTCTCCGCATTGCAAGGTGCAATTCTGAAATTTTTTGCTTTTTCCCGCTCCTCTTAGCATGATAAAGAAGATTCAAAGAGAGTGAGGTGCCAGCTCCTTTCATTCAGTCAGTAGCTTCAAACATTTCTGGTATATGAATAACATGTTTTTCAATGGCAAAAATCAATGAATATTGTAAATGCACAAACAGTAATTTCTCCGCATTGCAAGGTGCAATTCTGAAATTTTTTGCTTTTTCCTGCTCCTCTTAGCATGATAAAGAAGATTCAAAGAGAGTGAGATGCCAGCTCCTTTCATTCAGTCAGTAGCTTCAATCATTTCTGGACGTTTTTCAATGGCAAAAATCAATGAATATTGTAAATGCACAAACAGTAATTTCTCCGCATTGCAAGGTGCAATTCTGAAATTTTTTGCTTTTTCCTGCTCCTCTTAGCATGATAAAGAAGATTCAAAGAGAGTGAGATGTCAGCTCCTTTCATTCAGTCAGTAGCTTCAAACATTTCTGGTATATGAATAACATGATGTTTTTCAATGGCAAAAATCAATGAATATTGTAAATGCACAAACAGTAATTTCTCCGCATTGCAAGGTGCAATTCTGAAATTTTTTGCTTTTTCCTGCTCCTCTTAGCATGATAAAGAAGATTCAAAGAGAGTGAGATGCCAGCTCCTTTCGTTCAGTCAGTAGCTTCAATCATTTCTGGACGTTTTTCAATGGCAAAAATCATTGAATATTATAAATGCACAAACAGTAATTTCTCCGCACTGCAAGGTGCAATTCTGAAATTTTTTGCTTTTTCCTGCTCCTCTTAGCATGATAAAGAAGATTCAAAGAGAGTGAGATGCCAGCTCCTTTCGTTCAGTCAGTAGCTTCAATCATTTCTGGACGTTTTTCAATGGCAAAAATCATTGAATATTATAAATGCACAAACAGTAATTTCTCCGCATTGCAAGGTGCAATTCTGAAATTTTTTGCTTTTTCCTGCTCCTCTTAGCATGATAAAGAAGATTCAAAGAGAGTGAGATGCCAGCTCCTTTCATTCAGTCAGTAGCTTCAAACATTTCTGGTATATGAATAACATGATGTTTTTCAATGGCAAAAATCAATGAATATTGTAAATGCACAAACAGTAATTTCTCCGCATTGCAAGGTGCAATTCTGAAATTTTTTGCTTTTTCCTGCTCCTCTTAGCATGATAAAGAAGATTCAAAGAGAGTGAGATGCCAGCTCCTTTCATTCAGTCAGTAGCTTCAATCATTTCTGGATGTTTTTCAATGGCAAAAATCAATGAATATTGTAAATGCACAAACAGTAATTTCTCCGCATTGCAAGGTGCAATTCTGAAATTTTTTGCTTTTTCCTGCTCCTCTTAGCATGATAAAGAAGATTCAAAGAGAGTGAGATGCCAGCTCCTTTCATTCAGTCAGTAGCTTCAATCATTTCTGGACGTTTTTCAATGGCAAAAACCAATGAATATTGTAAATGCACAAACAGTAATTTCTCCGCATTGCAAGGTGCAATTCTGAAATTTTTTGCTTTTTCCTGCTCCTCTTAGCATGATAAAGAAGATTCAAAGAGAGTGAGATGCCAGCTCCTTTCATTCAGTCAGTACCTTCAATCATTTCTGGACGTTTTTCAATGGCAAAAATCAATGAATATTGTAAATGCACAAACAGTAATTTCTCCGCATTGCAAGGTGCAATTCTGAAATTTTTTGCTTTTTCCCGCTCCTCTTAGCATGATAAAGAAGATTCAAAGAGAGTGAGGTGCCAGCTCCTTTCGTTCAGTCAGTAGCTTCAATCATTTCTGGACGTTTTTCAATGGCAAAAATCAATGAATATTGTAAATGCACAAACAGTAATATCTCCGCATTGCAAGGTGCAATTCTGAAATTTTTTGCTTTTTCCTGCTAATCCTAGCATGATAAAGAAGATTCAAAGAGAGTGAGATGCCAGCTCCTTTCATTCAGTCAGTAGCTTCAAACATTTCTGGTATATGAATAACATGATGTTTTTCAATGGCAAAAATCAATGAATATTGTAAATGCACAAACAGTAATTTCTCCGCATTGCAAGGTGCAAGTCTGAAATTTTTTGCTTTTTCCTGCTCCTCTTAGCATGATAAAGAAGATTCAAAGAGAGTGAGATGCCAGCTACTTTCATTCAGTCAGTAGCTTCAATCATTTCTGGACGTTTTTCAATGGTAAAAATCAATGAATATTGTAAATGCACAAACAGTAATTTCTCCACATTGCAAGGTGCAATTCTGAAATTTTTTGCTTTTTCCTGCTCCTCTTAGCATGATAAAGAAGATTCAAAGAGAGTGAGATGCCAGCTCCTTTCATTCAGTCAGTAGCTTCAAACATTTCTGGTATATGAATAACATGATGTTTTTCAATGGCAAAAATCAATGAATATTGTAAATGCACAAACAGTAATTTCTCCGCATTGCAAGGTGCAATTCTGAAATTTTTTGCTTTTTCCTGCTCCTCTTAGCATGATAAAGAAGATTCAAAGAGAGTGAGAAGCCAGCTCCTTTCATTCAGTCAGTAGCTTCAAACATTTCTGGTATATGAATAACATGATGTTTTTCAATGGCAAAAATCAATGAATATTGTAAATGCACAAACAGTAATTTCTCCGCATTGCAAGGTGCAATTCTGAAATTTTTTGCTTTTTCCTGCTCCTCTTAGCATGATAAGAAGATTCAAAGAGAGTGAGATGCCAGCTCCTTTCATTCAGTCAGTAGCTTCAATCATTTCTGGACGTTTTTCAATGGCAAAAATCAATGAATATTGTAAATGCACAAACAGCAATTTCTCCGCATTGCAAGGTGCAATTCTGAAATTTTTTGATTTTTCCTGCTCCTCTTAGCATGATAAAGAAGATTCAAAGAGAGTGAGATGTCAGCTCCTTTCATTCAGTCAGTAGCTTCAAACATTTCTGGTATATGAATAACATGATGTTTTTCAATGGCAAAAATCAATGAATATTGTAAATGCACAAACAGTAATTTCTCCGCATTGCAAGGTGCAATTCTGAAATTTTTTGCTTTTTCCTGCTCCTCTTAGCATGATAAAGAAGATTCAAAGAGAGTGAGATGCCAGCTCCTTTCATTCAGTCAGTAGCTTCAATCATTTCTGGATGTTTTTCAATGGCAAAAATCAATGAATATTGTAAATGCACAAACAGTAATTTCTCCGCATTGCAAGGTGCAATTCTGAAATTTTTTGCTTTTTCCTGCTCCTCTTAGCATGATAAAGAAGATTCAAAGAGAGTGAGATGCCAGCTCCTTTCGTTCAGTCAGTAGCTTCAATCATTTCTGGACGTTTTTCAATGGCAAAAATCATTGAATATTATAAATGCACAAACAGTAATTTCTCCGCATTGCAAGGTGCAATTCTGAAATTTTTTGCTTTTTCCCGCTCCTCTTAGCATGATAAAGAAGATTCAAAGAGAGTGAGGTGCCAGCTCCTTTCATTCAGTCAGTAGCTTCAAACATTTCTGGTATATGAATAACATGTTTTTCAATGGCAAAAATCAATGAATATTGTAAATGCACAAACAGTAATTTCTCCGCATTGCAAGGTGCAATTCTGAAATTTTTTGCTTTTTCCTGCTCCTCTTAGCATGATAAAGAAGATTCAAAGAGAGTGAGATGCCAGCTCCTTTCATTCAGTCAGTAGCTTCAATCATTTCTGGACGTTTTTCAATGGCAAAAATCAATGAATATTGTAAATGCACAAACAGTAATTTCTCCGCATTGCAAGGTGCAATTCTGAAATTTTTTGCTTTTTCCTGCTCCTCTTAGCATGATAAAGAAGATTCAAAGAGAGTGAGATGTCAGCTCCTTTCATTCAGTCAGTAGCTTCAAACATTTCTGGTATATGAATAACATGATGTTTTTCAATGGCAAAAATCAATGAATATTGTAAATGCACAAACAGTAATTTCTCCGCATTGCAAGGTGCAATTCTGAAATTTTTTGCTTTTTCCTGCTCCTCTTAGCATGATAAAGAAGATTCAAAGAGAGTGAGATGCCAGCTCCTTTCATTCAGTCAGTAGCTTCAATCATTTCTGGATGTTTTTCAATGGCAAAAATCAATGAATATTGTAAATGCACAAACAGTAATTTCTCCGCATTGCAAGGTGCAATTCTGAAATTTTTTGCTTTTTCCTGCTCCTCTTAGCATGATAAAGAATATTCAAAGAGAGTGAGATGCCAGCTCCTTTCGTTCAGTCAGTAGCTTCAATCATTTCTGGACGTTTTTCAATGGCAAAAATCATTGAATATTATAAATGCACAAACAGTAATTTCTCCGCATTGCAAGGTGCAATTCTGAAATTTTTTGCTTTTTCCTGCTCCTCTTAGCATGATAAAGAAGATTCAAAGAGAGTGAGATGCCAGCTCCTTTCGTTCAGTCAGTAGCTTCAATCATTTCTGGACGTTTTTCAATGGCAAAAATCATTGAATATTATAAATGCACAAACAGTAATTTCTCCGCATTGCAAGGTGCAATTCTGAAATTTTTTACTTTTTCCTGCTCCTCTTAGCATGATAAAGAAGATTCAAAGAGAGTGAGATGCCAGCTCCTTTCATTCAGTCAGTAGCTTCAATCATTTCTGGCATATGAATAACATGATGTTTTTCAATGGCAAAAATCAATGAATATTGTAAATGCACAAACAGTAATTTCTCCGCATTGCAAGGTGCAATTCTGAAATTTTTTGCTTTTTCCTGCTCCTCTTAGCATGATAAAGAAGATTCAAAGAGAGTGAGATGCCAGCTCCTTTCATTCAGTCAGTAGCTTCAAACATTTCTGGTATATGAATAACATGATGTTTTTCAATGGCAAAAATCAATGAATATTGTAAATGCACAAACAGTAATTTCTCCGCATTGCAAGGTGCAAGTCTGAAATTTTTTGCTTTTTCCTACTCCTCTTAGCATGATAAAGAAGATTCAAAGAGAGTGAGATGCCAGCTACTTTCATTCAGTCAGTAGCTTCAATCATTTCTGGACGTTTTTCAATGGTAAAAATCAATGAATATTGTAAATGCACAAACAGTAATTTCTCCACATTGCAAGGTGCAATTCTGAAATTTTTTGCTTTTTCCTGCTCCTCTTAGCATGATAAAGAAGATTCAAAGAGAGTGAGATGCCAGCTCCTTTCATTCAGTCAGTAGCTTCAAACATTTCTGGTATATGAATAACATGATGTTTTTCAATGGCAAAAATCAATGAATATTGTAAATGCACAAACAGTAATTTCTCCGCATTGCAAGGTGCAATTCTGAAATTTTTTGCTTTTTCCTGCTCCTCTTAGCATGATAAAGAAGATTCAAAGAGAGTGAGATGCCAGCTCCTTTCATTCAGTCAGTAGCTTCAATCATTTCTGGATGTTTTTCAATGGCAAAAATCAATGAATATTGTAAATGCAAAAACTGTAATTTCTCCGCATTGCAAGGTGCAATTCTGAAATTTTTTGCTTTTTCCTGCTCCTCTTAGCATGATAAAGAAGATTCAAAGAGAGTGAGATGCCAGCTCCTTTCATTCAGTCAGTAGCTTCAATCATTTCTGGACGTTTTTCAATGGCAAAAACCAATGAATATTGTAAATGCACAAACAGTAATTTCTCCGCATTGCAAGGTGCAATTCTGAAATTTTTTGCTTTTTCCTGCTCCTCTTAGCATGATAAAGAAGATTCAAAGAGAGTGAGATGCCAGCTCCTTTCATTCAGTCAGTACCTTCAATCATTTCTGGACGTTTTTCAATGGCAAAAATCAATGAATATTGTAAATGCACAAACAGTAATTTCTCCGCATTGCAAGGTGCAATTCTGAAATTTTTTGCTTTTTCCTGCTCCTCTTAGCATGATAAAGAAGATTCAAAGAGAGTGAGATGCCAGCTCCTTTCATTCAGTCAGTAGCTTCAAACATTTCTGGTATATGAATAACATGATGTTTTTCAATGGCAAAAATCAATGAATATTGTAAATGCACAAACAGTAATTTCTCCGCATTGCAAGGTGCAATTCTGAAATTTTTTGCTTTTTCCTGCTCCTCTTAGCATGATAAAGAAGATTCAAAGAGAGTGAGATGCCAGCTCCTTTCATTCAGTCAGTAGCTTCAATCATTTCTGGATGTTTTTCAATGGCAAAAATCAATGAATATTGTAAATGCACAAACAGTAATTTCTCCGCATTGCAAGGTGCAATTCTGAAATTTTTTGCTTTTTCCTGCTCCTCTTAGCATGATAAAGAAGATTCAAAGAGAGTGAGATGTCAGCTCCTTTCATTCAGTCAGTAGCTTCAAACATTTCTGGTATATGAATAACATGATGTTTTTCAATGGCAAAAATCAATGAATATTGTAAATGCACAAACAGTAATTTCTCCGCATTGCAAGGTGCAATTCTGAAATTTTTTGCTTTTTCCTGCTCCTCTTAGCATGATAAAGAAGATTCAAAGAGAGTGAGATGCCAGCTCCTTTCGTTCAGTCAGTAGCTTCAATCATTTCTGGACGTTTTTCAATGGCAAAAATCATTGAATATTATAAATGCACAAACAGTAATTTCTCCGCATTGCAAGGTGCAATTCTGAATTTTTTTTTACTTTTTCCTGCTCCTCTTAGCATGATAAAGAAGATTCAAAGAGAGTGAGATGCCAGCTCCTTTCATTCAGTCAGTAGCTTCAATCATTTCTGGTATATGAATAACATGATGTTTTTCAATGGCAAAAATCAATGAATATTGTAAATGCACAAACAGTAATTTCTCCGCATTGCAAGGTGCAAGTCTGAAATTTTTTGCTTTTTCCTGCTCCTCTTAGCATGATAAAGAAGATTCAAAGAGAGTGAGATGCCAGCTACTTTCATTCAGTCAGTAGCTTCAATCATTTCTGGACGTTTTTCAATGGTAAAAATCAATGAATATTGTAAATGCACAAACAGTAATTTCTCCACATTGCAAGGTGCAATTCTGAAATTTTTTGCTTTTTCCTGCTCCTCTTAGCATGATAAAGAAGATTCAAAGAGAGTGAGATGCCAGCTCCTTTCATTCAGTCAGTAGCTTCAAACATTTCTGGTATATGAATAACATGATGTTTTTCAATGGCAAAAATCAATGAATATTGTAAATGCACAAACAGTAATTTCTCCGCATTGCAAGGTGCAATTCTGAAATTTTTTGCTTTTTCCTGCTCCTCTTAGCATGATAAAGAAGATTCAAAGAGAGTGAGGTGCCAGCTCCTTTCATTCAGTCAGTAGCTTCAAACATTTCTGGTATATGAATAACATGTTTTTCAATGGCAAAAATCAATGAATATTGTAAATGCACAAACAGTAATTTCTCCGCATTGCAAGGTGCAATTCTGAAATTTTTTGCTTTTTCCTGCTCCTCTTAGCATGATAAAGAAGATTCAAAGAGAGTGAGAAGCCAGCTCCTTTCATTCAGTCAGTAGCTTCAAACATTTCTGGTATATGAATAACATGATGTTTTTCAATGGCAAAAATCAATGAATATTGTAAATGCACAAACAGTAATTTCTCCGCATTGCAAGGTGCAATTCTGAAATTTTTTGCTTTTTCCTGCTCCTCTTAGCATGATAAGAAGATTCAAAGAGAGTGAGATGCCAGCTCCTTTCATTCAGTCAGTAGCTTCAATCATTTCTGGACGTTTTTCAATGGCAAAAATCAATGAATATTGTAAATGCACAAACAGCAATTTCTCCGCATTGCAAGGTGCAATTCTGAAATTTTTTGATTTTTCCTGCTCCTCTTAGCATGATAAAGAAGATTCAAAGAGAGTGAGATGTCAGCTCCTTTCATTCAGTCAGTAGCTTCAAACATTTCTGGTATATGAATAACATGATGTTTTTCAATGGCAAAAATCAATGAATATTGTAAATGCACAAACAGTAATTTCTCCGCATTGCAAGGTGCAATTCTGAAATTTTTTGCTTTTTCCTGCTCCTCTTAGCATGATAAAGAAGATTCAAAGAGAGTGAGATGCCAGCTCCTTTCATTCAGTCAGTAGCTTCAATCATTTCTGGATGTTTTTCAATGGCAAAAATCAATGAATATTGTAAATGCACAAACAGTAATTTCTCCGCATTGCAAGGTGCAATTCTGAAATTTTTTGCTTTTTCCTGCTCCTCTTAGCATGATAAAGAAGATTCAAAGAGAGTGAGATGCCAGCTCCTTTCGTTCAGTCAGTAGCTTCAATCATTTCTGGACGTTTTTCAATGGCAAAAATCATTGAATATTATAAATGCACAAACAGTAATTTCTCCGCATTGCAAGGTGCAATTCTGAAATTTTTTGCTTTTTCCCGCTCCTCTTAGCATGATAAAGAAGATTCAAAGAGAGTGAGGTGCCAGCTCCTTTCATTCAGTCAGTAGCTTCAAACATTTCTGGTATATGAATAACATGTTTTTCAATGGCAAAAATCAATGAATATTGTAAATGCACAAACAGTAATTTCTCCGCATTGCAAGGTGCAATTCTGAAATTTTTTGCTTTTTCCTGCTCCTCTTAGCATGATAAAGAAGATTCAAAGAGAGTGAGATGCCAGCTCCTTTCATTCAGTCAGTAGCTTCAATCATTTCTGGACGTTTTTCAATGGCAAAAATCAATGAATATTGTAAATGCACAAACAGTAATTTCTCCGCATTGCAAGGTGCAATTCTGAAATTTTTTGCTTTTTCCTGCTCCTCTTAGCATGATAAAGAAGATTCAAAGAGAGTGAGATGTCAGCTCCTTTCATTCAGTCAGTAGCTTCAAACATTTCTGGTATATGAATAACATGATGTTTTTCAATGGCAAAAATCAATGAATATTGTAAATGCACAAACAGTAATTTCTCCGCATTGCAAGGTGCAATTCTGAAATTTTTTGCTTTTTCCTGCTCCTCTTAGCATGATAAAGAAGATTCAAAGAGAGTGAGATGCCAGCTCCTTTCATTCAGTCAGTAGCTTCAATCATTTCTGGATGTTTTTCAATGGCAAAAATCAATGAATATTGTAAATGCACAAACAGTAATTTCTCCGCATTGCAAGGTGCAATTCTGAAATTTTTTGCTTTTTCCTGCTCCTCTTAGCATGATAAAGAAGATTCAAAGAGAGTGAGATGCCAGCTCCTTTCGTTCAGTCAGTAGCTTCAATCATTTCTGGACGTTTTTCAATGGCAAAAATCATTGAATATTATAAATGCACAAACAGTAATTTCTCCGCATTGCAAGGTGCAATTCTGAAATTTTTTGCTTTTTCCTGCTCCTCTTAGCATGATAAAGAAGATTCAAAGAGAGTGAGATGCCAGCTCCTTTCGTTCAGTCAGTAGCTTCAATCATTTCTGGACGTTTTTCAATGGCAAAAATCATTGAATATTATAAATGCACAAACAGTAATTTCTCCGCATTGCAAGGTGCAATTCTGAAATTTTTTACTTTTTCCTGCTCCTCTTAGCATGATAAAGAAGATTCAAAGAGAGTGAGATGCCAGCTCCTTTCATTCAGTCAGTAGCTTCAATCATTTCTGGCATATGAATAACATGATGTTTTTCAATGGCAAAAATCAATGAATATTATAAATGCACAAACAGTAATTTCTCCGCATTGCAAGGTGCAATTCTGAAATTTTTTGCTTTTTCCTGCTCCTCTTAGCATGATAAAGAAGATTCAAAGAGAGTGAGATGCCAGCTCCTTTCGTTCAGTCAGTAGCTTCAATCATTTCTGGACGTTTTTCAATGGCAAAAATCATTGAATATTATAAATGCACAAACAGTAATTTCTCCGCATTGCAAGGTGCAATTCTGAATTTTTTTTTACTTTTTCCTGCTCCTCTTAGCATGATAAAGAAGATTCAAAGAGAGTGAGATGCCAGCTCCTTTCATTCAGTCAGTAGCTTCAATCATTTCTGGTATATGAATAACATGATGTTTTTCAATGGCAAAAATCAATGAATATTGTAAATGCACAAACAGTAATTTCTCCGCATTGCAAGGTGCAAGTCTGAAATTTTTTGCTTTTTCCTGCTCCTCTTAGCATGATAAAGAAGATTCAAAGAGAGTGAGATGCCAGCTACTTTCATTCAGTCAGTAGCTTCAATCATTTCTGGACGTTTTTCAATGGTAAAAATCAATGAATATTGTAAATGCACAAACAGTAATTTCTCCACATTGCAAGGTGCAATTCTGAAATTTTTTGCTTTTTCCTGCTCCTCTTAGCATGATAAAGAAGATTCAAAGAGAGTGAGATGCCAGCTCCTTTCATTCAGTCAGTAGCTTCAAACATTTCTGGTATATGAATAACATGATGTTTTTCAATGGCAAAAATCAATGAATATTGTAAACGCACAAACAGTAATTTCTCCGCATTGCAAGGTGCAATTCTGAAATTTTTTGCTTTTTCCTGCTCCTCTTAGCATGATAAAGAAGATTCAAAGAGAGTGAGGTGCCAGCTCCTTTCATTCAGTCAGTAGCTTCAAACATTTCTGGTATATGAATAACATGTTTTTCAATGGCAAAAATCAATGAATATTGTAAATGCACAAACAGTAATTTCTCCGCATTGCAAGGTGCAATTCTGAAATTTTTTGCTTTTTCCTGCTCCTCTTAGCATGATAAAGAAGATTCAAAGAGAGTGAGAAGCCAGCTCCTTTCATTCAGTCAGTAGCTTCAAACATTTCTGGTATATGAATAACATGATGTTTTTCAATGGCAAAAATCAATGAATATTGTAAATGCACAAACAGTAATTTCTCCGCATTGCAAGGTGCAATTCTGAAATTTTTTGCTTTTTCCTGCTCCTCTTAGCATGATAAGAAGATTCAAAGAGAGTGAGATGCCAGCTCCTTTCATTCAGTCAGTAGCTTCAATCATTTCTGGACGTTTTTCAATGGCAAAAATCAATGAATATTGTAAATGCACAAACAGCAATTTCTCCGCATTGCAAGGTGCAATTCTGAAATTTTTTGATTTTTCCTGCTCCTCTTAGCATGATAAAGAAGATTCAAAGAGAGTGAGATGTCAGCTCCTTTCATTCAGTCAGTAGCTTCAAACATTTCTGGTATATGAATAACATGATGTTTTTCAATGGCAAAAATCAATGAATATTGTAAATGCACAAACAGTAATTTCTCCGCATTGCAAGGTGCAATTCTGAAATTTTTTGCTTTTTCCTGCTCCTCTTAGCATGATAAAGAAGATTCAAAGAGAGTGAGATGCCAGCTCCTTTCATTCAGTCAGTAGCTTCAATCATTTCTGGATGTTTTTCAATGGCAAAAATCAATGAATATTGTAAATGCACAAACAGTAATTTCTCCGCATTGCAAGGTGCAATTCTGAAATTTTTTGCTTTTTCCTGCTCCTCTTAGCATGATAAAGAAGATTCAAAGAGAGTGAGATGCCAGCTCCTTTCGTTCAGTCAGTAGCTTCAATCATTTCTGGACGTTTTTCAATGGCAAAAATCATTGAATATTATAAATGCACAAACAGTAATTTCTCCGCATTGCAAGGTGCAATTCTGAAATTTTTTGCTTTTTCCCGCTCCTCTTAGCATGATAAAGAAGATTCAAAGAGAGTGAGGTGCCAGCTCCTTTCATTCAGTCAGTAGCTTCAAACATTTCTGGTATATGAATAACATGTTTTTCAATGGCAAAAATCAATGAATATTGTAAATGCACAAACAGTAATTTCTCCGCATTGCAAGGTGCAATTCTGAAATTTTTTGCTTTTTCCTGCTCCTCTTAGCATGATAAAGAAGATTCAAAGAGAGTGAGATGCCAGCTCCTTTCATTCAGTCAGTAGCTTCAATCATTTCTGGACGTTTTTCAATGGCAAAAATCAATGAATATTGTAAATGCACAAACAGTAATTTCTCCGCATTGCAAGGTGCAATTCTGAAATTTTTTGCTTTTTCCTGCTCCTCTTAGCATGATAAAGAAGATTCAAAGAGAGTGAGATGTCAGCTCCTTTCATTCAGTCAGTAGCTTCAAACATTTCTGGTATATGAATAACATGATGTTTTTCAATGGCAAAAATCAATGAATATTGTAAATGCACAAACAGTAATTTCTCCGCATTGCAAGGTGCAATTCTGAAATTTTTTGCTTTTTCCTGCTCCTCTTAGCATGATAAAGAAGATTCAAAGAGAGTGAGATGCCAGCTCCTTTCATTCAGTCAGTAGCTTCAATCATTTCTGGATGTTTTTCAATGGCAAAAATCAATGAATATTGTAAATGCACAAACAGTAATTTCTCCGCATTGCAAGGTGCAATTCTGAAATTTTTTGCTTTTTCCTGCTCCTCTTAGCATGATAAAGAAGATTCAAAGAGAGTGAGATGCCAGCTCCTTTCGTTCAGTCAGTAGCTTCAATCATTTCTGGACGTTTTTCAATGGCAAAAATCATTGAATATTATAAATGCACAAACAGTAATTTCTCCGCATTGCAAGGTGCAATTCTGAAATTTTTTGCTTTTTCCTGCTCCTCTTAGCATGATAAAGAAGATTCAAAGAGAGTGAGATGCCAGCTCCTTTCGTTCAGTCAGTAGCTTCAATCATTTCTGGACGTTTTTCAATGGCAAAAATCATTGAATATTATAAATGCACAAACAGTAATTTCTCCGCATTGCAAGGTGCAATTCTGAAATTTTTTACTTTTTCCTGCTCCTCTTAGCATGATAAAGAAGATTCAAAGAGAGTGAGATGCCAGCTCCTTTCATTCAGTCAGTAGCTTCAATCATTTCTGGCATATGAATAACATGATGTTTTTCAATGGCAAAAATCAATGAATATTATAAATGCACAAACAGTAATTTCTCCGCATTGCAAGGTGCAATTCTGAAATTTTTTGCTTTTTCCTGCTCCTCTTAGCATGATAAAGAAGATTCAAAGAGAGTGAGATGCCAGCTCCTTTCATTCAGTCAGTAGCTTCAAACATTTCTGGTATATGAATAACATGATGTTTTTCAATGGCAAAAATCAATGAATATTGTAAATGCACAAACAGTAATTTCTCCGCATTGCAAGGTGCAAGTCTGAAATTTTTTGCTTTTTCCTACTCCTCTTAGCATGATATAGAAGATTCAAAGAGAGTGAGATGCCAGCTACTTTCATTCAGTCAGTAGCTTCAATCATTTCTGGACGTTTTTCAATGGTAAAAATCAATGAATATTGTAAATGCACAAACAGTAATTTCTCCACATTGCAAGGTGCAATTCTGAAATTTTTTGCTTTTTCCTGCTCCTCTTAGCATGATAAAGAAGATTCAAAGAGAGTGAGATGCCAGCTCCTTTCATTCAGTCAGTAGCTTCAAACATTTCTGGTATATGAATAACATGATGTTTTTCAATGGCAAAAATCAATGAATATTGTAAATGCACAAACAGTAATTTCTCCGCATTGCAAGGTGCAATTCTGAAATTTTTTGCTTTTTCCTGCTCCTCTTAGCATGATAAAGAAGATTCAAAGAGAGTGAGATGCCAGCTCCTTTCATTCAGTCAGTAGCTTCAAACATTTCTGGTATATGAATAACATGATGTTTTTCAATGGCAAAAATCAATGAATATTGTAAATGCACAAACAGTAATTTCTCCGCATTGCAAGGTGCAAGTCTGAAATTTTTTGCTTTTTCCTGCTCCTCTTAGCATGATAAAGAAGATTCAAAGAGAGTGAGATGCCAGCTACTTTCATTCAGTCAGTAGCTTCAATCATTTCTGGACGTTTTTCAATGGTAAAAATCAATGAATATTGTAAATGCACAAACAGTAATTTCTCCACATTGCAAGGTGCAATTCTGAAATTTTTTGCTTTTTCCTGCTCCTCTTAGCATGATAAAGAAGATTCAAAGAGAGTGAGATGCCAGCTCCTTTCATTCAGTCAGTAGCTTCAAACATTTCTGGTATATGAATAACATGATGTTTTTCAATGGCAAAAATCAATGAATATTGTAAATGCACAAACAGTAATTTCTCCGCATTGCAAGGTGCAATTCTGAAATTTTTTGCTTTTTCCTGCTCCTCTTAGCATGATAAAGAAGATTCAAAGAGAGTGAGATGCCAGCTCCTTTCATTCAGTCAGTAGCTTCAATCATTTCTGGATGTTTTTCAATGGCAAAAATCAATGAATATTGTAAATGCAAAAACTGTAATTTATCCGCATTGCAAGGTGCAATTCTGAAATTTTTTGCTTTTTCCTGCTCCTCTTAGCATGATAAAGAAGATTCAAAGAGAGTGAGATGCCAGCTCCTTTCATTCAGTCAGTAGCTTCAATCATTTCTGGACGTTTTTCAATGGCAAAAACCAATGAATATTGTAAATGCACAAACAGTAATTTCTCCGCATTGCAAGGTGCAATTCTGAAATTTTTTGCTTTTTCCTGCTCCTCTTAGCATGATAAAGAAGATTCAAAGAGAGTGAGATGCCAGCTCCTTTCATTCAGTCAGTACCTTCAATAATTTCTGGACGTTTTTCAATGGCAAAAATCAATGAATATTGTAAATGCACAAACAGTAATTTCTCCGCATTGCAAGGTGCAATTCTGAAATTTTTTGCTTTTTCCTGCTCCTCTTAGCATGATAAAGAAGATTCAAAGAGAGTGAGATGCCAGCTCCTTTCATTCAGTCAGTAGCTTCAAACATTTCTGGTATATGAATAACATGATGTTTTTCAATGGCAAAAATCAATGAATATTGTAAATGCACAAACAGTAATTTCTCCGCATTGCAAGGTGCAATTCTGAAATTTTTTGCTTTTTCCTGCTCCTCTTAGCATGATAAAGAAGATTAAAAGAGAGTGAGATGCCAGCTCCTTTCATTCAGTCAGTAGCTTCAATCATTTCTGGATGTTTTTCAATGGCAAAAATCAATGAATATTGTAAATGCACAAACAGTAATTTCTCCGCATTGCAAGGTGCAATTCTGAAATTTTTTGCTTTTTCCTGCTCCTCTTAGCATGATAAAGAAGATTCAAAGAGAGTGAGATGTCAGCTCCTTTCATTCAGTCAGTAGCTTCAAACATTTCTGGTATATGAATAACATGATGTTTTTCAATGGCAAAAATCAATGAATATTGTAAATGCACAAACAGTAATTTCTCCGCATTGCAAGGTGCAAGTCTGAAATTTTTTGCTTTTTCCTACTCCTCTTAGCATGATATAGAAGATTCAAAGAGAGTGAGATGCCAGCTACTTTCATTCAGTCAGTAGCTTCAATCATTTCTGGACGTTTTTCAATGGTAAAAATCAATGAATATTGTAAATGCACAAACAGTAATTTCTCCACATTGCAAGGTGCAATTCTGAAATTTTTTGCTTTTTCCTGCTCCTCTTAGCATGATAAAGAAGATTCAAAGAGAGTGAGATGCCAGCTCCTTTCATTCAGTCAGTAGCTTCAAACATTTCTGGTATATGAATAACATGATGTTTTTCAATGGCAAAAATCAATGAATATTGTAAATGCACAAACAGTAATTTCTCCGCATTGCAAGGTGCAATTCTGAAATTTTTTGCTTTTTCCTGCTCCTCTTAGCATGATAAAGAAGATTCAAAGAGAGTGAGATGCCAGCTCCTTTCATTCAGTCAGTAGCTTCAAACATTTCTGGTATATGAATAACATGATGTTTTTCAATGGCAAAAATCAATGAATATTGTAAATGCACAAACAGTAATTTCTCCGCATTGCAAGGTGCAAGTCTGAAATTTTTTGCTTTTTCCTGCTCCTCTTAGCATGATAAAGAAGATTCAAAGAGAGTGAGATGCCAGCTACTTTCATTCAGTCAGTAGCTTCAATCATTTCTGGACGTTTTTCAATGGTAAAAATCAATGAATATTGTAAATGCACAAACAGTAATTTCTCCACATTGCAAGGTGCAATTCTGAAATTTTTTGCTTTTTCCTGCTCCTCTTAGCATGATAAAGAAGATTCAAAGAGAGTGAGATGCCAGCTCCTTTCATTCAGTCAGTAGCTTCAAACATTTCTGGTATATGAATAACATGATGTTTTTCAATGGCAAAAATCAATGAATATTGTAAATGCACAAACAGTAATTTCTCCGCATTGCAAGGTGCAATTCTGAAATTTTTTGCTTTTTCCTGCTCCTCTTAGCATGATAAAGAAGATTCAAAGAGAGTGAGATGCCAGCTCCTTTCATTCAGTCAGTAGCTTCAATCATTTCTGGATGTTTTTCAATGGCAAAAATCAATGAATATTGTAAATGCAAAAACTGTAATTTATCCGCATTGCAAGGTGCAATTCTGAAATTTTTTGCTTTTTCCTGCTCCTCTTAGCATGATAAAGAAGATTCAAAGAGAGTGAGATGCCAGCTCCTTTCATTCAGTCAGTAGCTTCAATCATTTCTGGACGTTTTTCAATGGCAAAAACCAATGAATATTGTAAATGCACAAACAGTAATTTCTCCGCATTGCAAGGTGCAATTCTGAAATTTTTTGCTTTTTCCTGCTCCTCTTAGCATGATAAAGAAGATTCAAAGAGAGTGAGATGCCAGCTCCTTTCATTCAGTCAGTACCTTCAATAATTTCTGGACGTTTTTCAATGGCAAAAATCAATGAATATTGTAAATGCACAAACAGTAATTTCTCCGCATTGCAAGGTGCAATTCTGAAATTTTTTGCTTTTTCCTGCTCCTCTTAGCATGATAAAGAAGATTCAAAGAGAGTGAGATGCCAGCTCCTTTCATTCAGTCAGTAGCTTCAAACATTTCTGGTATATGAATAACATGATGTTTTTCAATGGCAAAAATCAATGAATATTGTAAATGCACAAACAGTAATTTCTCCGCATTGCAAGGTGCAATTCTGAAATTTTTTGCTTTTTCCTGCTCCTCTTAGCATGATAAAGAAGATTAAAAGAGAGTGAGATGCCAGCTCCTTTCATTCAGTCAGTAGCTTCAATCATTTCTGGATGTTTTTCAATGGCAAAAATCAATGAATATTGTAAATGCACAAACAGTAATTTCTCCGCATTGCAAGGTGCAATTCTGAAATTTTTTGCTTTTTCCTGCTCCTCTTAGCATGATAAAGAAGATTCAAAGAGAGTGAGATGTCAGCTCCTTTCATTCAGTCAGTAGCTTCAAACATTTCTGGTATATGAATAACATGATGTTTTTCAATGGCAAAAATCAATGAATATTGTAAATGCACAAACAGTAATTTCTCCGCATTGCAAGGTGCAATTCTGAAATTTTTTGCTTTTTCCTGCTCCTCTTAGCATGATAAAGAAGATTCAAAGAGAGTGAGATGCCAGCTCCTTTCGTTCAGTCAGTAGCTTCAATCATTTCTGGACGTTTTTCAATGGCAAAAATCATTGAATATTATAAATGCACAAACAGTAATTTCTCCGCATTGCAAGGTGCAATTCTGAATTTTTTTTTACTTTTTCCTGCTCCTCTTAGCATGATAAAGAAGATTCAAAGAGAGTGAGATGCCAGCTCCTTTCATTCAGTCAGTAGCTTCAATCATTTCTGGTATATGAATAACATGATGTTTTTCAATGGCAAAAATCAATGAATATTGTAAATGCACAAACAGTAATTTCTCCGCATTGCAAGGTGCAAGTCTGAAATTTTTTGCTTTTTCCTGCTCCTCTTAGCATGATAAAGAAGATTCAAAGAGA
Source organism: Phyllobates terribilis (assembly GCF_046119375.1). Lineage (NCBI taxonomy): Eukaryota > Metazoa > Chordata > Amphibia > Anura > Dendrobatidae > Phyllobates > Phyllobates terribilis. Next base: position 12,830 of record NW_027366765.1, on the reverse strand, counting down.
GTGAGATGCCAGCTACTTTCATTCAGTCAGTAGCTTCAATCATTTCTGGACGTTTTTCAATGGTAAAAATCAATGAATATTGTAAATGCACAAACAGTAATTTCTCCACATTGCAAGGTGCAATTCTGAAATTTTTTGCTTTTTCCTGCTCCTCTTAGCATGATAAAGAAGATTCAAAGAGAGTGAGATGCCAGCTCCTTTCATTCAGTCAGTAGCTTCAAACATTTCTGGTATATGAATAACATGATGTTTTTCAATGGCAAAAATCAATGAATATTGTAAATGCACAAACAGTAATTTCTCCGCATTGCAAGGTGCAATTCTGAAATTTTTTGCTTTTTCCTGCTCCTCTTAGCATGATAAAGAAGATTCAAAGAGAGTGAGGTGCCAGCTCCTTTCATTCAGTCAGTAGCTTCAAACATTTCTGGTATATGAATAACATGTTTTTCAATGGCAAAAATCAATGAATATTGTAAATGCACAAACAGTAATTTCTCCGCATTGCAACGTGCAATTCTGAAATTTTTTGCTTTTTCCTGCTCCTCTTAGCATGATAAAGAAGATTCAAAGAGAGTGAGATGCCAGCTCCTTTCATTCAGTCAGTAGCTTCAATCATTTCTGGACGTTTTTCAATGGCAAAAATCAATGAATATTGTAAATGCACAAACAGTAATTTCTCCGCATTGCAAGGTGCAATTCTGAAATTTTTTGCTTTTTCCTGCTCCTCTTAGCATGATAAAGAAGATTCAAAGAGAGTGAGATGTCAGCTCCTTTCATTCAGTCAGTAGCTTCAAACATTTCTGGTATATGAATAACATGATGTTTTTCAATGGCAAAAATCAATGAATATTGTAAATGCACAAACAGTAACTTCTCCGCATTGCAAGGTGCAATTCTGAAATTTTTTGCTTTTTCCTGCTCCTCTTAGCATGATAAAGAAGATTCAAAGAGAGTGAGATGCCAGCTCCTTTCATTCAGTCAGTAGCTTCAATCATTTCTGGATGTTTTTCAATGGCAAAAATCAATGAATATTGTAAATGCACAAACAGTAATTTCTCCGCATTGCAAGGTGCAATTCTGAAATTTTTTGCTTTTTCCTGCTCCTCTTAGCATGATAAAGAAGATTCAAAGAGAGTGAGATGCCAGCTCCTTTCGTTCAGTCAGTAGCTTCAATCATTTCTGGACGTTTTTCAATGGCAAAAATCATTGAATATTATAAATGCACAAACAGTAATTTCTCCGCATTGCAAGGTGCAATTCTGAAATTTTTTGCTTTTTCCCGCTCCTCTTAGCATGATAAAGAAGATTCAAAGAGAGTGAGGTGCCAGCTCCTTTCATTCAGTCAGTAGCTTCAAACATTTCTGGTATGTGAATAACATGTTTTTCAATGGCAAAAATCAATGAATATTGTAAATGCACAAACAGTAATTTCTCCGCATTGCAAGGTGCAATTCTGAAATTTTTTGCTTTTTCCTGCTCCTCTTAGCATGATAAAGAAGATTCAAAGAGAGTGAGATGCCAGCTCCTTTCATTCAGTCAGTAGCTTCAATCATTTCTGGACGTTTTTCAATGGCAAAAATCAATGAATATTGTAAATGCATAAACAGTAATTTCTCCGCATTGCAAGGTGCAATTCTGAAATTTTTTGCTTTTTCCTGCTCCTCTTAGCATGATAAAGAAGATTCAAAGAGAGTGAGATGTCAGCTCCTTTCATTCAGTCAGTAGCTTCAAACATTTCTGGTATATGAATAACATGATGTTTTTCAATGGCAAAAATCAATGAATATTGTAAATGCACAAACAGTAATTTCTCCGCATTGCAAGGTGCAATTCTGAAATTTTTTGCTATTTCCTGCTCCTCTTAGCATGATAAAGAAGATTCAAAGAGAGTGAGATGCCAGCTCCTTTCATTCAGTCAGTAGCTTCAATCATTTCTGGATGTTTTTCAATGGCAAAAATCAATGAATATTGTAAATGCACAAACAGTAATTTCTCCGCATTGCAAGGTGCAATTCTGAAATTTTTTGCTTTTTCCTGCTCCTCTTAGCATGATAAAGAAGATTCAAAGAGAGTGAGATGCCAGCTCCTTTCGTTCAGTCAGTAGCTTCAATCATTTCTGGACGTTTTTCAATGGCAAAAATCATTGAATATTATAAATGCACAAACAGTAATTTCTCCGCATTGCAAGGTGCAATTCTGAAATTTTTTACTTTTTCCTGCTCCTCTTAGCATGATAAAGAAGATTCAAAGAGAGTGAGATGCCAGCTCCTTTCATTCAGTCAGTAGCTTCAATCATTTCTGGATGTTTTTCAATGGCAAAAATCAATGAATATTGTAAATGCACACAGTAATTTCTCCGCATTGCAAGGTGCAATTCTGAAATTTTTTGCTTTTTCCTGCTCCTCTTAGCATGATAAAGAAGATTCAAAGAGAGTGAGATGCCAGCTCCTTTCGTTCAGTCAGTAGCTTCAATCATTTCTGGACGTTTTTCAAAGGCAAAAATCATTGAATATTATAAATGCACAAACAGTAATTTCTCCGCATTGCAAGGTGCAATTCTGAAATTTTTTGCTTTTTCCCGCTCCTCTTAGCATGATAAAGAAGATTCAAAGAGAGTGAGGTGCCAGCTCCTTTCATTCAGTCAGTAGCTTCAAACATTTCTGGTATATGAATAACATGTTTTTCAATGGCAAAAATCAATGAATATTGTAAATGCACAAACAGTAATTTCTCCGCATTGCAAGGTGCAATTCTGAAATTTTTTGCTTTTTCCTGCTCCTCTTAGCATGATAAAGAAGATTCAAAGAGAGTGAGATGCCAGCTCCTTTCATTCAGTCAGTAGCTTCAATCATTTCTGGACGTTTTTCAATGGCAAAAATCAATGAATATTGTAAATGCATAAACAGTAATTTCTCCGCATTGCAAGGTGCAATTCTGAAATTTTTTGCTTTTTCCTGCTCCTCTTAGCATGATAAAGAAGATTCAAAGAGAGTGAGATGTCAGCTCCTTTCATTCAGTCAGTAGCTTCAAACATTTCTGGTATATGAATAACATGATGTTTTTCAATGGCAAAAATCAATGAATATTGTAAATGCACAAACAGTAATTTCTCCGCATTGCAAGGTGCAATTCTGAAATTTTTTGCTATTTCCTGCTCCTCTTAGCATGATAAAGAAGATTCAAAGAGAGTGAGATGCCAGCTCCTTTCATTCAGTCAGTAGCTTCAATCATTTCTGGATGTTTTTCAATGGCAAAAATCAATGAATATTGTAAATGCACAAACAGTAATTTCTCCGCATTGCAAGGTGCAATTCTGAAATTTTTTGCTTTTTCCTGCTCCTCTTAGCATGATAAAGAAGATTCAAAGAGAGTGAGATGCCAGCTCCTTTCATTCAGTCAGTAGCTTCAATCATTTCTGGTATATGAATAACATGATGTTTTTCAATGGCAAAAATCAATGAATATTGTAAATGCACAAACAGTAATTTCTCCGCATTGCAAGGTGCAATTCTGAAATTTTTTGCTTTTTCCTGCTCCTCTTAGCATGATAAAGAAGATTCAAAGAGAGTGAGATGCCAGCTCCTTTCATTCAGTCAGTAGCTTCAAACATTTCTGGTATATGAATAACATAAAGCAAAAAATTTCAGAATTGCACCTTGCAATGCGGAGAAATTACTGTTTGTGCATTTACAATATTCATTGATTTTTGCCATTGAAAAACATCATGTTATTCATATACCAGAAATGTTTGAAGCTACTGACTGAATGAAAGGAGCTGGCATCTCACTCTCTTTGAATCTTCTTTATCATGCTAAGAGGAGCAGGAAAAAGCAAAAAATTTCAGAATTGCACCTTGCAATGTGGAGAAATTACTGTTTGTGCATTTACAATATTCATTGATTTTTACCATTGAAAAACGTCCAGAAATGATTGAAGCTACTGACTGAATGAAAGTAGCTGGCATCTCACTCTCTTTGAATCTTCTTTATCATGCTAAGAGGAGCAGGAAAAAGCAAAAAATTTCAGACTTGCACCTTGCAATGCGGAGAAATTACTGTTTGTGCATTTACAATATTCATTGATTTTTGCCATTGAAAAACATCATGTTATTCATATACCAGAAATGTTTGAAGCTACTGACTGAATGAAAGGAGCTGGCATCTCACTCTCTTTGAATCTTCTTTATCATGCTAAGAGGAGCAGGAAAAAGCAAAAAATTTCAGAATTGCACCTTGCAATGCGGAGAAATTACTGTTTGTGCATTTACAATATTCATTGATTTTTGCCATTGAAAAACATCATGTTATTCATATACCAGAAATGTTTGAAGCTACTGACTGAATGAAAGGAGCTGGCATCTCACTCTCTTTGAATCTTCTTTATCATGCTAAGAGGAGCAGGAAAAAGCAAAAAATTTCAGAATTGCACCTTGCAATGTGGAGAAATTACTGTTTGTGCATTTACAATATTCATTGATTTTTACCATTGAAAAACGTCCAGAAATGATTGAAGCTACTGACTGAATGAAAGTAGCTGGCATCTCACTCTCTTTGAATCTTCTTTATCATGCTAAGAGGAGCAGGAAAAAGCAAAAAATTTCAGACTTGCACCTTGCAATGCGGAGAAATTACTGTTTGTGCATTTACAATATTCATTGATTTTTGCCATTGAAAAACATCATGTTATTCATATACCAGAAATGTTTGAAGCTACTGACTGAATGAAAGGAGCTGGCATCTCACTCTCTTTGAATCTTCTTTATCATGCTAAGAGGAGCAGGAAAAAGCAAAAAATTTCAGAATTGCACCTTGCAATGCGGAGAAATTACTGTTTGTGCATTTACAATATTCATTGATTTTTGCCATTGAAAAACATCATGTTATTCATATACCAGAAATGATTGAAGCTACTGACTGAATGAAAGGAGCTGGCATCTCACTCTCTTTGAATCTTCTTTATCATGCTAAGAGGAGCAGGAAAAAGTAAAAAATTTCAGAATTGCACCTTGCAATGCGGAGAAATTACTGTTTGTGCATTTATAATATTCAATGATTTTTGCCATTAAAAAACGTCCAGAAATGATTGAAGCTACTGACTGAACGAAAGGAGCTGGCATCTCAATCTCTTTGAATCTTCTTTATCATGCTAAGAGGAGCAGGAAAAAGCAAAAAATTTCAGAATTGCACCTTGCAATGCGGAGAAATTACTGTTTGTGCATTTACAATATTCATTGATTTTTGCCATTGAAAAACATCCAGAAATGATTGAAGCTACTGACTGAATGAAATGAGCTGGCATCTCACTCTCTTTGAATCTTCTTTATCATGCTAAGAGGAGCAGGAAAAAGCAAAAAATTTCAGAATTGCACCTTGCAATGCGGAGAAATTACTGTTTGTGCATTTACAATATTCATTGATTTTTGCCATTGAAAAACATCATGTTATTCATATACCAGAAATGTTTGAAGCTACTGACTGAATGAAAAGAGCTGACATCTCACTCTCTTTGAATCTTCTTTATCATGCTAAGAGGAGCAGGAAAAAGCAAAAAATTTCAGAATTGCACCTTGCAATGCGGAGAAATTACTGTTTGTGCATTTACAATATTCATTGATTTTTGCCATTGAAAAACGTCCAGAAATGATTGAAGCTACTGACTGAATGAAAGGAGCTGGCATCTCACTCTCTTTGAATCTTCTTTATCATGCTAAGAGGAGCAGGAAAAAGCAAAAAATTTCAGAATTGCACCTTGCAATGCGGAGAAATTACTGTTTGTGCATTTACAATATTCATTGATTTTTGCCATTGAAAAACATGTTATTCATATACCAGAAATGTTTGAAGCTACTGACTGAATGAAAGGAGCTGGCACCTCACTCTCTTTGAATCTTCTTTATCATGCTAAGAGGAGTGGGAAAAAGCAAAAAATTTCAGAATTGCACCTTGCAATGCGGAGAAATTACTGTTTGTGCATTTATAATATTCAATGATTTTTGCCATTGAAAAACGTCCAGAAATGATTGAAGCTACTGACTGAACGAAAGGAGCTGGCATCTCACTCTCTTTGAATCTTCTTTATCATGCTAAGAGGAGCAGGAAAAAGCAAAAAATTTCAGAATTGCACCTTGCAATGCGGAGAAATTACTGTTTGTGCATTTACAATATTCATTGATTTTTGCCATTGAAAAACATCCAGAAATGATTGAAGCTACTGACTGAATGAAAGGAGCTGGCATCTCACTCTCTTTGAATCTTCTTTATCATGCTAAGAGGAGCAGGAAAAAGCAAAAAATTTCAGAATTGCACCTTGCAATGCGGAGAAATTACTGTTTGTGCATTTACAATATTCATTGATTTTTGCCATTGAAAAACATCATGTTATTCATATACCAGAAATGTTTGAAGCTACTGACTGAATGAAAGGAGCTGACATCTCACTCTCTTTGAATCTTCTTTATCATGCTAAGAGGAGCAGGAAAAAGCAAAAAATTTCAGAATTGCACCTTGCAATGCGGAGAAATTGCTGTTTGTGCATTTACAATATTCATTGATTTTTGCCATTGAAAAACGTCCAGAAATGATTGAAGCTACTGACTGAATGAAAGGAGCTGGCATCTCACTCTCTTTGAATCTTCTTATCATGCTAAGAGGAGCAGGAAAAAGCAAAAAATTTCAGAATTGCACCTTGCAATGCGGAGAAATTACTGTTTGTGCATTTACAATATTCATTGATTTTTGCCATTGAAAAACATGTTATTCATATACCAGAAATGTTTGAAGCTACTGACTGAATGAAAGGAGCTGGCACCTCACTCTCTTTGAATCTTCTTTATCATGCTAAGAGGAGCGGGAAAAAGCAAAAAATTTCAGAATTGCACCTTGCAATGCGGAGAAATTACTGTTTGTGCATTTACAATATTCATTGATTTTTGCCATTGAAAAACGTCCAGAAATGATTGAAGGTACTGACTGAATGAAAGGAGCTGGCATCTCACTCTCTTTGAATCTTCTTTATCATGCTAAGAGGAGCAGGAAAAAGCAAAAAATTTCAGAATTGCACCTTGCAATGCGGAGAAATTACTGTTTGTGCATTTACAATATTCATTGGTTTTTGCCATTGAAAAACGTCCAGAAATGATTGAAGCTACTGACTGAATGAAAGGAGCTGGCATCTCACTCTCTTTGAATCTTCTTTATCATGCTAAGAGGAGCAGGAAAAAGCAAAAAATTTCAGAATTGCACCTTGCAATGCGGAGAAATTACAGTTTGTGCATTTACAATATTCATTGATTTTTGCCATTGAAAAACATCCAGAAATGATTGAAGCTACTGACTGAATGAAAGGAGCTGGCATCTCACTCTCTTTGAATCTTCTTTATCATGCTAAGAGGAGCAGGAAAAAGCAAAAAATTTCAGAATTGCACCTTGCAATGCGGAGAAATTACTGTTTGTGCATTTACAATATTCATTGATTTTTGCCATTGAAAAACATCATGTTATTCATATACCAGAAATGTTTGAAGCTACTGACTGAATGAAAGGAGCTGGCATCTCACTCTCTTTGAATCTTCTTTATCATGCTAAGAGGAGCAGGAAAAAGCAAAAAATTTCAGAATTGCACCTTGCAATGTGGAGAAATTACTGTTTGTGCATTTACAATATTCATTGATTTTTACCATTGAAAAACGTCCAGAAATGATTGAAGCTACTGACTGAATGAAAGTAGCTGGCATCTCACTCTCTTTGAATCTTCTTTATCATGCTAAGAGGAGCAGGAAAAAGCAAAAAATTTCAGACTTGCACCTTGCAATGCGGAGAAATTACTGTTTGTGCATTTACAATATTCATTGATTTTTGCCATTGAAAAACATCATGTTATTCATATACCAGAAATGTTTGAAGCTACTGAGTGAATGAAAGGAGCTGGCATCTCACTCTCTTTGAATCTTCTTTATCATGCTAAGAGGAGCAGGAAAAAGCAAAAAATTTCAGAATTGCACCTTGCAATGCGGAGAAATTACTGTTTGTGCATTTACAATATTCATTGATTTTTGCCATTGAAAAACATCCAGAAATGATTGAAGCTACTGACTGAATGAAAGGAGCTGGCATCTCACTCTCTTTGAATCTTCTTTATCATGCTAAGAGGAGCAGGAAAAAGCAAAAAATTTCAGAATTGCACCTTGCAATGCGGAGAAATTACTGTTTGTGCATTTACAATATTCATTGATTTTTGCCATTGAAAAACATCATGTTATTCATATACCAGAAATGTTTGAAGCTACTGACTGAATGAAAGGAGCTGGCATCTCACTCTCTTTGAATCTTCTTTATCATGCTAAGAGGAGCAGGAAAAAGCAAAAAATTTCAGAATTGCACCTTGCAATGCGGAGAAATTACTGTTTGTGCATTTACAATATTCATTGATTTTTGCCATTGAAAAACGTCCAGAAATGATTGAAGGTACTGACTGAATGAAAGGAGCTGGCATCTCACTCTCTTTGAATCTTCTTTATCATGCTAAGAGGAGCAGGAAAAAGCAAAAAATTTCAGAATTGCACCTTGCAATGCGGAGAAATTACTGTTTGTGCATTTACAATATTCATTGGTTTTTGCCATTGAAAAACGTCCAGAAATGATTGAAGCTACTGACTGAATGAAAGGAGCTGGCATCTCACTCTCTTTGAATCTTCTTTATCATGCTAAGAGGAGCAGGAAAAAGCAAAAAATTTCAGAATTGCACCTTGCAATGCGGAGAAATTACTGTTTGTGCATTTACAATATTCATTGATTTTTACCATTGAAAAACGTCCAGAAATGATTGAAGCTACTGACTGAATGAAAGTAGCTGGCATCTCACTCTCTTTGAATCTTCTTTATCATGCTAAGAGGAGCAGGAAAAAGCAAAAAATTTCAGACTTGCACCTTGCAATGCGGAGAAATTACTGTTTGTGCATTTACAATATTCATTGATTTTTGCCATTGAAAAACATCATGTTATTCATATACCAGAAATGTTTGAAGCTACTGACTGAATGAAAGGAGCTGGCATCTCACTCTCTTTGAATCTTCTTTATCATGCTAAGAGGAGCAGGAAAAAGCAAAAAATTTCAGAATTGCACCTTGCAATGCGGAGAAATTACTGTTTGTGCATTTACAATATTCATTGATTTTTGCCATTGAAAAACATCATGTTATTCATATACCAGAAATGTTTGAAGCTACTGACTGAATGAAAGGAGCTGGCATCTCACTCTCTTTGAATCTTCTTTATCATGCTAAGAGGAGCAGGAAAAAGCAAAAAATTTCAGAATTGCACCTTGCAATGTGGAGAAATTACTGTTTGTGCATTTACAATATTCATTGATTTTTACCATTGAAAAACGTCCAGAAATGATTGAAGCTACTGACTGAATGAAAGTAGCTGGCATCTCACTCTCTTTGAATCTTCTTTATCATGCTAAGAGGAGCAGGAAAAAGCAAAAAATTTCAGACTTGCACCTTGCAATGCGGAGAAATTACTGTTTGTGCATTTACAATATTCATTGATTTTTGCCATTGAAAAACATCATGTTATTCATATACCAGAAATGTTTGAAGCTACTGACTGAATGAAAGGAGCTGGCATCTCACTCTCTTTGAATCTTCTTTATCATGCTAAGAGGAGCAGGAAAAAGCAAAAAATTTCAGAATTGCACCTTGCAATGCGGAGAAATTACTGTTTGTGCATTTACAATATTCATTGATTTTTGCCATTGAAAAACATCATGTTATTCATATACCAGAAATGATTGAAGCTACTGACTGAATGAAAGGAGCTGGCATCTCACTCTCTTTGAATCTTCTTTATCATGCTAAGAGGAGCAGGAAAAAGTAAAAAATTTCAGAATTGCACCTTGCAATGCGGAGAAATTACTGTTTGTGCATTTACAATATTCATTGATTTTTGCCATTGAAAAACGTCCAGAAATGATTGAAGCTACTGACTGAATGAAAGGAGCTGGCATCTCACTCTCTTTGAATCTTCTTTATCATGCTAAGAGGAGCAGGAAAAAGCAAAAAATTTCAGAATTGCACCTTGCAATGCGGAGAAATTACTGTTTGTGCATTTACAATATTCATTGATTTTTGCCATTGAAAAACATGTTATTCATATACCAGAAATGTTTGAAGCTACTGACTGAATGAAAGGAGCTGGCACCTCACTCTCTTTGAATCTTCTTTATCATGCTAAGAGGAGCGGGAAAAAGCAAACAATTTCAGAATTGCACCTTGCAATGCGGAGAAATTACTGTTTGTGCATTTATAATATTCAATGATTTTTGCCATTGAAAAACGTAGAGAAATGATTGAAGCTACTGACTGAACGAAAGGAGCTGGCATCTCACTCTCTTTGAATCTTCTTTATCATGCTAAGAGGAGCAGGAAAAAGCAAAAAATTTCAGAATTGCACCTTGCAATGCGGAGAAATTACTGTTTGTGCATTTACAATATTCATTGATTTTTGCCATTGAAAAACATCCAGAAATGATTGAAGCTACTGACTGAATGAAAGGAGCTGGCATCTCACTCTCTTTGAATCTTCTTTATCATGCTAAGAGGAGCAGGAAAAAGCAAAAAATTTCAGAATTGCACCTTGCAATGCGGAGAAATTACTGTTTGTGCATTTACAATATTCATTGATTTTTGCCATTGAAAAACATCATGTTATTCATATACCAGAAATGTTTGAAGCTACTGACTGAATGAAAGGAGCTGACATCTCACTCTCTTTGAATCTTCTTTACCATGCTAAGAGGAGCAGGAAAAAGCAAAAAATTTCAGAATTGCACCTTGCAATGCGGAGAAATTACTGTTTGTGCATTTACAATATTCATTGATTTTTGCCATTGAAAAACGTCCAGAAATGATTGAAGCTACTGACTGAATGAAAGGAGCTGGCATCTCACTCTCTTTGAAACTTCTTTATCATGCTAAGAGGAGCAGGAAAAAGCAAAAAATTTCAGAATTGCACCTTGCAATGCGGAGAAATTACTGTTTGTGCATTTACAATATTCATTGATTTTTGCCATTGAAAAACATGTTATTCATATACCAGAAATGTTTGAAGCTACTGACTGAATGAAAGGAGCTGGCACCTCACTCTCTTTGAATCTTCTTTATCATGCTAAGAGGAGCAGGAAAAAGCAAAAAATTTCAGAATTGCACCTTGCAATGCGGAGAAATTACTGTTTGTGCATTTACAATATTCATTGATTTTTGCCATTGAAAAACGTCCAGAAATGATTGAAGCTACTGACTGAATGAAAGGAGCTGGCATCTCACTCTCTTTGAATCTTCTTTATCATGCTAAGAGGAGCAGGAAAAAGCAAAAAATTTCAGAATTGCACCTTGCAATGCGGAGAAATTACTGTTTGTGCATTTACAATATTCATTGATTTTTGCCATTGAAAAACATGTTATTCATATACCAGAATTGTTTGAAGCTACTGACTGAATGAAAGGAGCTGGCACCTCACTCTCTTTGAATCTTCTTTATCATGCTAAGAGGAGCGGGAAAAAGCAAAAAATTTCAGAATTGCACCTTGCAATGCGGAGAAATTACTGTTTGTGCATTTATAATATTCAATGATTTTTGCCATTGAAAAACGTCCAGAAATGATTGAAGCTACTGACTGAACGAAAGGAGCTGGCATCTCACTCTCTTTGAATCTTCTTTATCATGCTAAGAGGAGCAGGAAAAAGCAAAAAATTTCAGAATTGCACCTTGCAATGCGGAGAAATTACTGTTTGTGCATTTACAATATTCATTGATTTTTGCCATTGAAAAACATCATGTTATTCATATACCAGAAATGTTTGAAGCTACTGACTGAATGAAAGGAGCTGACATCTCACTCTCTTTGAATCTTCTTTACCATGCTAAGAGGAGCAGGAAAAAGCAAAAAATTTCAGAATTGCACCTTGCAATGCGGAGAAATTACTGTTTGTGCATTTACAATATTCATTGATTTTTGCCATTGAAAAACGTCCAGAAATGATTGAAGCTACTGACTGAATGAAAGGAGCTGGCATCTCACTCTCTTTGAATCTTCTTTATCATGCTAAGAGGAGCAGGAAAAAGCAAAAAATTTCAGAATTGCACCTTGCAATGCGGAGAAATTACTGTTTGTGCATTTACAATATTCATTGATTTTTGCCATTGAAAAACATGTTATTCATATACCAGAAATGTTTGAAGCTACTGACTGAATGAAAGGAGCTGGCACCTCACTCTCTTTGAATCTTCTTTATCATGCTAAGAGGAGCGGGAAAAAGCAAAAAATTTCAGAATTGCACCTTGCAATGCGGAGAAATTACTGTTTGTGCATTTACAATATTCATTGATTTTTGCCATTGAAAAACGTCCAGAAATGATTGAAGGTACTGACTGAATGAAAGGAGCTGGCATCTCACTCTCTTTGAATCTTCTTTATCATGCTAAGAGGAGCAGGAAAAAGCAAAAAATTTCAGAATTGCACCTTGCAATGCGGAGAAATTACTGTTTGTGCATTTACAATATTCATTGGTTTTTGCCATTGAAAAACGTCCAGAAATGATTGAAGCTACTGACTGAATGAAAGGAGCTGGCATCTCACTCTCTTTGAATCTTCTTTATCATGCTAAGAGGAGCAGGAAAAAGCAAAAAATTTCAGAATTGCACCTTGCAATGCGGAGAAATTACAGTTTGTGCATTTACAATATTCATTGATTTTTGCCATTGAAAAACATCCAGAAATGATTGAAGCTACTGACTGAATGAAAGGAGCTGGCATCTCACTCTCTTTGAAT
>NW_027366764.1:0-66405 GCF_046119375.1 Phyllobates terribilis | reverse complement strand
ATTTCTCCGCATTGCAAGGTGCAATTCTGAAATTTTTTGCTTTTTCCTGCTCCTCTTAGCATGATAAAGAAGATTCAAAGAGAGTGAGATGCCAGCTCCTTTCATTCAGTCAGTAGCTTCAATCATTTCTGGACGTTTTTCAATGGCAAAAATCAATGAATATTGTAAATGCACAAACAGTAATTTCTCCGCATTGCAAGGTGCAATTCTGAAATTTTTTGCTTTTTCCTGCTCCTCTTAGCATGATAAAGAAGATTCAAAGAGAGTGAGATGCCAGCTCCTTTCATTCAGTCAGTAGCTTCAATCATTTCTGGACGTTTTTCAATGGCAAAAATCAATGAATATTGTAAATGCACAAACAGTAATTTCTCCGCATTGCAAGGTGCAATTCTGAAATTTTTTGCTTTTTCCTGCTCCTCTTAGCATGATAAAGAAGATTCAAAGAGAGTGAGATGCCAGCTCCTTTCATTCAGTCAGTAGCTTCAAACATTTCTGGTATATGAATAACATAATGTTTTTCAATGGCAAAAATCAATGAATATTGTAAATGCACAAACAGTAATTTCTCCGCATTGCAAGGTGCAAGTCTGAAATTTTTTGCTTTTTCCTGCTCCTCTTAGCATGATAAAGAAGATTCAAAGAGAGTGAGATGCCAGCTACTTTCATTCAGTCAGTAGCTTCAATCATTTCTGGACGTTTTTCAATGGTAAAAATCAATGAATATTGTAAATGCACAAACAGTAATTTCTCCACATTGCAATGTGCAATTCTAAAATTTTTTGCTTTTTCCTGCTCCTCTTAGCATGATAAAGAAGATTCAAAGAGAGTGAGATGCCAGCTCCTTTCATTCAGTCAGTAGCTTCAAACATTTCTGGTATATGAATAACATGATGTTTTTCAATGGCAAAAATCAATGAATATTGTAAATGCACAAACAGTAATTTCTCCGCATTGCAAGGTGCAATTCTGAAATTTTTTGCTTTTTCCTGCTCCTCTTAGCATGATAAAGAAGATTCAAAGAGAGTGAGATGCCAACTCCTTTCATTCAGTCAGTAGCTTCAAACATTTCTGGTATATGAATAACATGATGTTTTTCAATGGCAAAAATCAATGAATATTGTAAATGCACAAACAGTAATTTCTCCGCATTGCAAGGTGCAATTCTGAAATTTTTTGCTTTTTCCTGCTCCTCTTAGCATGATAAAGAAGATTCAAAGAGAGTGAGATGCCAGCTCCTTTCATTCAGTCAGTAGCTTCAATCATTTCTGGACGTTTTTCAATGGCAAAAATCAATGAATATTGTAAATGCACAAACAGTAATTTCTCCGCATTGCAAGGTGCAATTCTGAAATTTTTTGCTTTTTCCTGCTCCTCTTAGCATGATAAAGAAGATTCAAAGAGAGTGAGATGCCAGCTCCTTTCATTCAGTCAGTAGCTTCAATCATTTCTGGACGTTTTTCAATGGCAAAAATCAATGAATATTGTAAATGCACAAACAGTAATTTCTCCGCATTGCAAGGTGCAATTCTGAAATTTTTTGCTTTTTCCTGCTCCTCTTAGCATGATAAAGAAGATTCAAAGAGAGTGAGATGCCAGCTCCTTTGATTCAGTCAGTAGCTTCAAACATTTCTGGTATATGAATAACATGATGTTTTTCAATGGCAAAAATCAATGAATATTGTAAATGCACAAACAGTAATTTCTCCGCATTGCAAGGTGCAAGTCTGAAATTTTTTGCTTTTTCCTGCTCCTCTTAGCATGATAAAGAAGATTCAAAGAGAGTGAGATGCCAGCTACTTTCATTCAGTCAGTAGCTTCAATCATTTCTGGACGTTTTTCAATGGTAAAAATCAATGAATATTGTAAATGCACAATCAGTAATTTCTCCACATTGCAAGGTGCAATTCTGAAATTTTTTGCTTTTTCCTGCTCCTCTTAGCATGATAAAGAAGATTCAAAGAGAGTGAGATGCCAGCTCCTTTCATTCAGTCAGTAGCTTCAAACATTTCTGGTATATGAATAACATGATGTTTTTCAATGGCAAAAATCAATGAATATTGTAAATGCACAAACAGTAATTTCTCCGCATTGCAAGGTGCAAGTCTGAAATTTTTTGCTTTTTCCTGCTCCTCTTAGCATGATAAAGAAGATTCAAAGAGAGTGAGATGCCAGCTACTTTCATTCAGTCAGTAGCTTCAATCATTTCTGGACGTTTTTCAATGGTAAAAATCAATGAATATTGTAAATGCACAAACAGTAATTTCTCCACATTGCAAGGTGCAATTCTGAAATTTTTTGCTTTTTCCTGCTCCTCTTAGCATGATAAAGAAGATTCAAAGAGAGTGAGATGCCAGCTCCTTTCATTCAGTCAGTAGCTTCAAACATTTCTGGTATATGAATAACATGATGTTTTTCAATGGCAAAAATCAATGAATATTGTAAATGCACAAACAGTAATTTCTCCACATTGCAAGGTGCAATTCTGAAATTTTTTGCTTTTTCCTGCTCCTCTTAGCATGATAAAGAAGATTCAAAGAGAGTGAGATGCCAGCTCCTTTCATTCAGTCAGTAGCTTCAAACATTTCTGGTATATGAATAACATGATGTTTTTCAATGGCAAAAATCAATGAATATTGTAAATGCACAAACAGTAATTTCTCCGCATTGCAAGGTGCAATTCTGAAATTTTTTGCTTTTTCCTGCTCCTCTTAGCATGATAAAGAAGATTCAAAGAGAGTGAGATGCCAGCTCCTTTCATTCAGTCAGTAGCTTCAATCATTTCTGGACGTTTTTCAATGGCAAAAATCAATGAATATTGTAAATGCACAAACAGTAATTTCTCCGCATTGCAAGGTGCAATTCTGAAATTTTTTGCTTTTTCCTGCTCCTCTTAGCATGATAAAGAAGATTCAAAGAGAGTGAGATGTCAGCTCCTTTCATTCAGCCAGTAGCTTCAAACATTTCTGGTATATGAATAACATGATGTTTTTCAATGGCAAAAATCAATGAATATTGTAAATGCACAAACAGTAATTTCTCCGCATTGCAAGGTGCAATTCTGAAATTTTTTGCTTTTTCCTGCTCCTCTTAGCATGATAAAGAAGATTCAAAGAGAGTGAGATGCCAGCTCCTTTCATTCAGTCAGTAGCTTCAATCATTTCTGGACGTTTTTCAATGGCAAAAATCAATGAATATTGTAAATGCACAAACAGTAATTTCTCCGCATTGCAAGGTGCAATTCTGAAATTTTTTGCTTTTTCCTGCTCCTCTTAGCATGATAAAGAAGATTCAAAGAGAGTGAGATGCCAGCTCCTTTCGTTCAGTCAGTAGCTTCAATCATTTCTGGACGTTTTTCAATGGCAAAAATCATTGAATATTATAAATGCACAAACAGTAATTTCTCCGCATTGCAAGGTGCAATTCTGAAATTTTTTGCTTTTTCTCGCTCCTCTTAGCATGATAAAGAAGATTCAAAGAGAGTGAGGTGCCAGCTCCTTTCATTCAGTCAGTAGCTTCAAACATTTCTGGTATATGAATAACATGTTTTTCAATGGCAAAAATCAATGAATATTGTAAATGCACAAACAGTAATTTCTCCGCATTGCAAGGTGCAATTCTGAAATTTTTTGCTTTTTCCTGCTCCTCTTAGCATGATAAAGAAGATTCAAAGAGAGTGAGATGCCAGCTCCTTTCATTCAGTCAGTAGCTTCAATCATTTCTGGACGTTTTTCAATGGCAAAAATCAATGAATATTGTAAATGCACAAACAGTAATTTCTCCGCATTGCAAGGTGCAATTCTGAAATTTTTTGCTTTTTCCTGCTCCTCTTAGCATGATAAAGAAGATTCAAAGAGAGTGAGATGCCAGCTCCTTTCATTCAGTCAGTAGCTTCAATCATTTCTGGACGTTTTTCAATGGCAATAATCAATGAATATTGTAAATGCACAAACAGTAATTTCTCCGCATTGCAAGGTGCAATTCTGAAATTTTTTGCTTTTTCCTGCTCCTCTTAGCATGATAAAGAAGATTCAAAGAGAGTGAGATGCCAGCTCCTTTCATTCAGTCAGTAGCTTCAAACATTTCTGGTATATGAATAACATGATGTTTTTCAATGGCAAAAATCAATGAATATTGTAAATGCACAAACAGTAATTTCTCCGCATTGCAAGGTGCAAGTCTGAAATTTTTTGCTTTTTCCTGCTCCTCTTAGCATGATAAAGAAGATTCAAAGAGAGTGAGATGCCAGCTACTTTCATTCAGTCAGTAGCTTCAATCATTTCTGGACGTTTTTCAATGGTAAAAATCAATGAATATTGTAAATGCACAAACAGTAATTTCTCCACATTGCAATGTGCAATTCTAAAATTTTTTGCTTTTTCCTGCTCCTCTTAGCATGATAAAGAAGATTCAAAGAGAGTGAGATGCCAGCTCCTTTCATTCAGTCAGTAGCTTCAAACATTTCTGGTATATGAATAACATGATGTTTTTCAATGGCAAAAATCAATGAATATTGTAAATGCACAAACAGTAATTTCTCCGCATTGCAAGGTGCAATTCTGAAATTTTTTGCTTTTTCCTGCTCCTCTTAGCATGATAAAGAAGATTCAAAGAGAGTGAGATGCCAACTCCTTTCATTCAGTCAGTAGCTTCAAACATTTCTGGTATATGAATAACATGATGTTTTTCAATGGCAAAAATCAATGAATATTGTAAATGCACAAACAGTAATTTCTCCGCATTGCAAGGTGCAATTCTGAAATTTTTTGCTTTTTCCTGCTCCTCTTAGCATGATAAAGAAGATTCAAAGAGAGTGAGATGCCAGCTCCTTTCATTCAGTCAGTACCTTCAATCATTTCTGGACGTTTTTCAATGGCAAAAATCAATGAATATTGTAAATGCACAAACAGTAATTTCTCCGCATTGCAAGGTGCAATTCTGAAATTTTTTGCTTTTTCCCGCTCCTCTTAGCATGATAAAGAAGATTCAAAGAGAGTGAGGTGCCAGCTCCTTTCATTCAGTCAGTAGCTTCAAACATTTCTGGTATATGAATAACATGTTTTTCAATGGCAAAAATCAATGAATATTGTAAATGCACAAACAGTAATTTCTCCGCATTGCAAGGTGCAATTCTGAAATTTTTTGCTTTTTCCTGCTCCTCTTAGCATGATAAAGAAGATTCAAAGAGAGTGAGATGCCAGCTCCTTTCATTCAGTCAGTAGCTTCAATCATTTCTGGACGTTTTTCAATGGCAAAAATCAATGAATATTGTAAATGCACAAACAGTAATTTCTCCGCATTGCAAGGTGCAATTCTGAAATTTTTTGCTTTTTCCTGCTCCTCTTAGCATGATAAAGAAGATTCAAAGAGAGTGAGATGCCAGCTCCTTTCATTCAGTCAGTAGCTTCAATCATTTCTGGACGTTTTTCAATGGCAAAAATCAATGAATATTGTAAATGCACAA
Organism: Phyllobates terribilis; assembly: GCF_046119375.1. Classification (NCBI taxonomy): domain Eukaryota; kingdom Metazoa; phylum Chordata; class Amphibia; order Anura; family Dendrobatidae; genus Phyllobates; species Phyllobates terribilis. The sequence goes on along the minus strand of NW_027366764.1, from coordinate 60,944 downwards.
ACTAATTTCTCCGCATTGCAAGGTGCAATTCTGAAATTTTTTGCTTTTTCCTGCTCCTCTTAGCATGATAAAGAAGATTCAAAGAGAGTGAGATGCCAGCTCCTTTGATTCAGTCAGTAGCTTCAAACATTTCTGGTATATGAATAACATGATGTTTTTCAATGGCAAAAATCAATGAATATTGTAAATGCACAAACAGTAATTTCTCCGCATTGCAAGGTGCAAGTCTGAAATTTTTTGCTTTTTCCTGCTCCTCTTAGCATGATAAAGAAGATTCAAAGAGAGTGAGATGCCAGCTCCTTTCATTCAGTCAGTAGCTTCAATCATTTCTGGACGTTTTTCAATGGCAAAAATCAATGAATATTGTAAATGCACAAACTGTAATTTCTCCGCATTGCAAGGTGCAATTCTGAAATTTTTTGCTTTTTCCTGCTCCTCTTAGCATGATAAAGAAGATTCAAAGAGAGTGAGATGCCAGCTCCTTTCATTCAGTCAGTAGCTTCAATCATTTCTGGACGTTTTTCAATGGCAAAAATCAATGAATATTGTAAATGCACAAACAGTAATTTCTCCGCATTGCAAGGTGCAATTCTGAAATTTTTTGCTTTTTCCTGCTCCTCTTAGCATGATAAAGAAGATTCAAAGAGAGTGAGATGCCAGCTCCTTTCATTCAGTCAGTAGCTTCAAACATTTCTGGTATATGAATAACATGATGTTTTTCAATGGCAAAAATCAATGAATATTTTAAATGCACAAACAGTGATTTCTCCGCATTGCAAGGTGCAATTCTGAAATTTTTTGCTTTTTCCTGCTCCTCTTTGCATGATAAAGAAGATTTAAAGAGAGCGAGATGCCAGCTCCTTTCGTTCAGTCAGTAGCTTCAATCATTTCTGGACGTTTTTCAATGGCAAAAATCATTGAATATTGTAAATGCACAAACATTAATTTCTCTGCATTGCAAGGTGCAATTCTGAAATTTTTTACTTTTTCCTGCTCCTCTTAGCATGATAAAGAAGATTCAAAGAGAGTGAGATGCCAGCTCCTTTCATTCAGTCAGTAGCTTCAATCATTTCTGGTATATGAATAACATGATGTTTTTCAATGGCAAAAATCAATGAATATTGTAAATGCACAAACAGTAATTTCTCCGCATTGCAAGGTGCAATTCTGAAATTTTTTACTTTTTCCTGCTCCTCTTAGCATGATAAAGAAGATTCAAAGAGAGTGAGATGCCAGCTCTTTCATTCAGTCAGTAGCTTCAATCATTTCTGGTATATGAATAACGATGTTTTTCAATGGCAAAAATCAATGAATATAGTAAATGCACAAACAGTAATTTCTCCGCATTGCAAGGTGCAATTCTGAAATTTTTTGCTTTTTCCTGCTCCTCTTAGCATGATAAAGAAGATTCAAAGAGAGTGAGATGCCAGCTCCTTTCATTCAGTCAGTAGCTTCAATCATTTCTGGACGTTTTTCAATGGCAAAAATCAATGAATATTGTAAATGCACAAACAGTAATTTCTCCGCATTGCAAGGTGCAATTCTGAAATTTTTTGCTTTTTCGTGCTCCTCTTAGCATGATAAACAAGATTCAAAGAGAGTGAGATGCCAGCTCCTTTCATTCAGTCAGTAGCTTCAATCATTTCTGGACGTTTTTCAATGGCAAAAATCATTGAATATTGTAAATGCACAAACAGTAATTTCTCCGCATTGCAAGGTGCAATTCTGAAATTTTTTACTTTTTCCTGCTCCTCTTAGCATGATAAAGAAGATTCAAAGAGAGTGAGATGCCAGCTCCTTTCATTCAGTCAGTAGCTTCAATCATTTCTGGTATATGAATAACATGATGTTTTTCAATGGCAAAAATCAATGAATATTGTAAATGCACAAACAGTAATTTCTCCGCATTGCAAGGTGCAATTCTGAAATTTTTTACTTTTTCCTGCTCCTCTTAGCATGATAAAGAAGATTCAAAGAGAGTGAGATGCCAGCTCTTTCATTCAGTCAGTAGCTTCAATCATTTCTGGTATATGAATAACGATGTTTTTCAATGGCAAAAATCAATGAATATAGTAAATGCACAAACAGTAATTTCTCCGCATTGCAAGGTGCAATTCTGAAATTTTTTGCTTTTTCCTGCTCCTCTTAGCATGATAAAGAAGATTCAAAGAGAGTGAGATGCCAGCTCCTTTCATTCAGTCAGTAGCTTCAATCATTTCTGGACGTTTTTCAATGGCAAAAATCAATGAATATTGTAAATGCACAAACAGTAATTTCTCCGCATTGCAAGGTGCAATTCTGAAATTTTTTGCTTTTTCGTGCTCCTCTTAGCATGATAAACAAGATTCAAAGAGAGTGAGATGCCAGCTCCTTTCATTCAGTCAGTAGCTTCAATCATTTCTGGACGTTTTTCAATGGCAAAAATCATTGAATATTGTAAATGCACAAACAGTAATTTCTCCGCATTGCAAGGTGCAATTCTGAAATTTTTTACTTTTTCCTGCTCCTCTTAGCATGATAAAGAAGATTCAAAGAGAGTGAGATGCCAGCTCCTTTCATTCAGTCAGTAGCTTCAATCATTTCTGGTATATGAATAACATGATGTTTTTCAATCGCAAAAATCAATGAATATTGTAAATGCACAAACAGTAATTTCTCCGCATTGCAAGGTGCAATTCTGAAATTTTTTGCTTTTTCCTGCTCCTCTTAGCATGATAAAGAAGATTCAAAGAGAGTGAGATGCCAGCTCCTTTCATTCAGTCAGTAGCTTCAATCATTTCTGGACGTTTTTCAATGGCAAAAATCAATGAATATTGTAAATGCACAAACAGTAATTTCTCCACATTGCAAGGTGCAATTCTGAAATTTTTTGCTTTTTCCTGCTCCTCTTAGCATGATAAAGAAGATTCAAAGAGAGTGAGATGCCAGCTCCTTTCATTCAGTCAGTAGCTTCAATCATTTCTGGACATTTTTCAATGGCAAAAATCAATGAATATTGTAAATGCACAAACAGTAATTTCTCCGCATTGCAAGGTGCAATTCTGAAATTTTTTGCTTTTTCCTGCTCCTCTTAGCATGATAAAGAAGATTCAGAGAGAGTGAGATGCCAGCTCCTTTCATTCAGTCAGTAGCTTCAATCATTTCTGGACGTTTTTCAATGGCAAAAATCAATGAATATTGTAAATGCACAAACAGTAATTTCTCCGCATTGCAAGGTGCAATTCTGAAATTTTTTGCTTTTTCCTGCTCCTCTTAGCATGATAAAGAAGATTCAAAGAGAGTGAGGTGCCAGCTCCTTTCATTCAGTCAGGAGCTTCAAACATTTCTGGTATATGAATAACATGTTTTTCAATTACAAAAATCAATGAATATTGTAAATGCACAAACAGTAATTTCTCGTCATTGCAAGGTGCAATTTTGAAATTTTTTGCTTTTTCCTGCTACTCTTAGCATGATAAAGAAGATTCAAAGAGAGTGAGATGCCAGCTCCTTTCATTCAGTCAGTAGCTTCAATCATTTCTGGACGTTTTTCAATGGCAAAAATCAATGAATATTGTAAATGCACAAACAGTAATTTCTCCGCATTGCAAGGTGCAATTCTGAAATTTTTTGCTTTTTCCTGCTCCTCTTAGCATGATAAAGAAGATTCAAAGAGAGTGAGATGCCAGCTCCTTTCATTCAGTCAGTAGCTTCAATCATTTCTGGACGTTTTTCAATGGCAAAAATCAATGAATATTGTAAATGCACAAACTGTAATTTCTCCGCATTGCAAGGTGCAATTCTGAAATTTTTTGCTTTTTCCTGCTCCTCTTAGCATGATAAAGAAGATTCAAAGAGAGTGAGATGCCAGCTCCTTTCATTCAGTCAGTAGCTTCAATCATTTCTGGACGTTTTTCAATGGCAAAAATCAATGAATATTGTAAATGCACAAACAGTAATTTCTCCGCATTGCAAGGTGCAATTCTGAAATTTTTTGCTTTTTCCTGCTCCTCTTAGCATGATAAAGAAGTTTCAGAGAGAGTGAGATGCCAGCTCCTTTCATTCAGTCAGTAGCTTCAATCATTTCTGGACGTTTTTCAATGGCAAAAATCAATGAATATTGTAAATGCACAAACAGTAATTTCTCCGCATTGCAAGGTGCAATTCTGAAATTTTTTGCTTTTTCCTGCTCCTCTTAGCATGATAAAGAAGATTCAAAGAGAGTGAGATGTCAGCTCCTTTCATTCAGTAAGTAGCTTCAAACATTTCTGGTATATGAATAACATGATGTTTTTCAATGGCAAAAATCAATGAATATTGTAAATGCACAAACAGTAATTTCTCCGCATTGCAAGGTGCAATTCTGAAATTTTTTGCTTTTTCCTGCTCCTCTTAGCATGATAAAGAAGATTCAAAGAGAGTGAGATGCCAGCTCCTTTCATTCAGTCAGTAGCTTCAATCATTTCTGGTATATGAATAACATGATGTTTTTCAATGGCAAAAATCAATGAATTTTGTAAATGCACAAACAGTAATTTCTCAGCATTGCAAGGTGCAATTCTGAAATTTTTTGCTTTTTCCTGCTCCTCTTAGCATGATAAAGAAGATTCAAAGAGAGTGAGATGCCAGCTCCTTTCATTGTCAGTAGCTTCAATCATTTCTGGACGTTTTCCAATGGCAAAAATCAATGAATATTGTAAATGCACAAACAGTAATTTCTCCGCATTGCAAGGTGCAATTCTGAAATTTTTTGCTTTTTCCTGCTCCTCTTAGCATTATGAAGAAGATTCAAAGAGAGTGAGATACCAGCTCCTTTCATTCAGTCAGTAGCTTCAAACATTTCTGGTATATGAATAACATGATGTTTTTCAATGGCAAAAATCAATGAATTTTGTAAATGCACAAACAGTAATTTCTCCGCATTGCAAGGCGCAATTCTGAAATTTTTTGCTTTTTCCTGCTCCTCTTAGCATGATAAAGAAGATTCAAAGAGAGTGAGATGCCAGCTCCTTTCATTCAGTCAGTAGCTTCAATCATTTCTGGACATTTTTCAATGGCAAAAATCAATGAATATTGTAAATGCACAAACAGTAATTTCTCCGCATTGCAAGGTGCAATTCTGAAATTTTTTGCTTTTTCCTGCTCCTCTTAGCATGATAAAGAAGATTCAAAGAGAGTGAGATGCCAGCTCCTTTCATTCAGTCAGTAGCTTCAATCATTTCTGGACGTTTTTCAATGGCAAAAATCAATGAATATTGTAAATGCACAAACAGTAATTTCTCCGCATTGCAAGGTGCAATTCTGAAATTTTTTGCTTTTTCCTGCTCCTCTTAGCATGATAAAGAAGATTCAAAGAGAGTGAGATGCCAGCTCCTTTCCTTCAGTCAGTAGCTTCAATCATTTCTGGTATATGAATAACATGATGTTTTTCAATGGCAAAAATCAATGAATTTTGTAAATGCACAAACAGTAATTTCTCCGCATTGCAAGGCGCAATTCTGAAATTTTTTGCTTTTTCCTGCTCCTCTTAGCATGATAAAGAAGATTCAAAGAGAGTGAGATGCCAGCTCCTTTCATTCAGTCAGTAGCTTCAATCATTTCTGGACATTTTTCAATGGCAAAAATCAATGAATATTGTAAATGCACAAACAGTAATTTCTCCGCATTGCAAGGTGCAATTCTGAAATTTTTTGCTTTTTCCTGCTCCTCTAAGCATGATAAAGAAGATTCAAAGAGAGTGAGATGCCAGCTCCTTTCATTCAGTCAGTAGCTTCAATCATTTCTGGACGTTTTTCAATGGCAAAAATCAATGAATATTGTAAATGCACAAACAGTAATTTCTCCGCATTGCAAGGTGCAATTCTGAAATTTTTTGCTTTTTCCTGCTCCTCTTAGCATGATAAAGAAGATTCAAAGAGAGTGAGATGCCAGCTCCTTTCATTCAGTCAGGAGCTTCAAACATTTCTGGTATATGAATAACATGTTTTTCAATGTCAAAAATCAATGAATATTGTAAATGCACAAACAGTAATTTCTCCGCATTGCAAGGTGCAATTCTGAAATTTTTTGCTTTTTCCTTCTCCTCTTAGCATGATAAAGAAGATTCAAAGAGAGTGAGATGCCAGCTCCTTTCATTCAGTCAGTAGCTTCAATCATTTCTGGACGTTTTTCAATGGCAAAAATCAATGAATATTGTAAATGCACAAATAGTAATTACTCCGCATTGCAAGGTGCAATTCTGAAATTTTTTGCTTTTTCCTGCTCCTCTTAGCATGATAAAGAAGACTCAAAGAGAGTGAGATGCCAGCTCCTTTTATTCAGTCAGTAGCTTCAATCATTTCTGGACGTTTTTCAATGGCAAAAATCAATGAATATTGTAAATGCACAAACTGTAATTTCTCCGCATTGCAAGGTGCAATTCTGAAATTTTTTGCTTTTTCCTGCTCCTCTTAGCATGATAAAGAAGATTCAAAGAGAGTGAGATGCCAGCTCCTTTCATTCAGTCAGTAGCTTCAATCATTTCTGGACGTTTTTCAATGGCAAAAATCAATGAATATTGTAAATGCACAAACAGTAATTTCTCCGCATTGCAAGGTGCAATTCTGAAATTTTTTGCTTTTTCCTGCTCCTCTTAGCATGATAAAGAAGATTCAAAGAGAGTGAGATGCCAGCTCCTTTCATTCAGTCAGTAGCTTCAATCATTTCTGGACGTTTTTCAATGGCAAAAATCAATGAATATTGTAAATGCACAAACAGTAATTTCTCCGCATTGCAAGGTGCAATTCTGAAATTTTTTGCTTTTTCCTGCTCCTCTTAGCATGATAAAGAAGATTCAAAGAGAGTGAGATGTCAGTTCCTTTCATTCAGTCAGTAGCTTCAAACATTTCTGGTATATGAATAACATGATGTTTTTCAATGGCAAAAATCAATGAATATTGTAAATGCACAAACAGTAATTTCTCCGCATTGCAAGGTGCAATTCTGAAATTTTTTGCTTTTTCCTGCTCCTCTTAGCCATGATAAAGAAGATTCAAAGAGAGTGAGATGCCAGCTCCTTTCATTCAGTCAGTAGCTTCAATCATTTCTGGTATATGAATAACATGATGTTTTTCAATGGTAAAAATCAATGAATTTTGTAAATGCACAAACAGTAATTTCTCAGCATTGCAAGGTGCAATTCTGAAATTTTTTGCTTTTTCCTGCTCCTCTTAGCATGATAAAGAAGATTCAAAGAGAGTGAGATGCCAGCTCCTTTCATTGTCAGTAGCTTCAATCATTTCTGGACGTTTTTCAATGGCAAAAATCAATGAATATTGTAAATGCACAAACAGTAATTTCTCCGCATTGCAAGGCGCAATTCTGAAATTTTTTGCTTTTTCCTGCTCCTCTTAGCATTATGAAGAAGATTCAAAGAGTGAGATACCAGCTCGTTTCATTAAGTCAGTAGCTTCAAACATTTCTGGTATATGAATAACATGATGTTTTTCAATGGCAAAAATCAATGAATATTGTAAATGCACAAACAGTAATTTCTCCGCATTGCAAGGTGCAATTCTGAAATTTTTTGCTTTTTCCTGCTCCTCTTAGCATGATAAAGAAGATTCAAAGAGAGTGAGATGCCAGCTCCTTTCGTTCAGTCAGTAGCTTCAATCATTTCTGGACGTTTTTCAATGGCAAAAATCATTGAATATTGTAAATGCACAAACAGTAATTTCTCCGCATTGCAAGGTGCAATTCTGAAATTTTTTACTTTTTCCTGCTCCTCTTAGCATGATAAAGAAGATTCAAAGAGAGTGAGATGCCAGCTCCTTTCATTCAGTCAGTAGCTTCAATCATTTCTGGTATATGAATAACATGATGTTTTTCAATCGCAAAAATCAATGAATATTGTAAATGCACAAACAGTAATTTCTCCGCATTGCAAGGAGCAATTCTGAAATTTTTTGCTTTTTCCTGCTCCTCTTAGCATGATAAAGAAGATTCAAAGAGAGTGAGATGCCAGCTCCTTTCATTCAGTCAGTAGCTTCAATCATTTCTGGACGTTTTTCAATGGCAAAAATCAATGAATATTGTAAATGCACAAACAGTAATTTCTCCGCATTGCAAGGTGCAATTCTGAAATTTTTTGCTTTTTCCTGCTCCTCTTAGCATGATAAAGAAGATTCAAAGAGAGTGAGATGCCAGCTCCTTTCCTTCAGTCAGTAGCGTCAATCATTCCTGGCATATGAATAACATGATGTTTTTCAATGGCAAAAATCAATGAATTTTGTAAATGCACAAACAGTAATTTCTCCGCATTGCAAGGCGCAATTCTGAAATTTTTTGCTTTTTCCTGCTCCTCTTAGCATGATAAAGAAGATTCAAAGAGAGTGAGATGCCAGCTCCTTTCATTCAGTCAGTAGCTTCAATCATTTCTGGACATTTTTCAATGGCAAAAATCAATGAATATTGTAAATGCACAAACAGTAATTTCTCGGCATTGCAAGGTGCAATTCTGAAATTTTTTGCTTTTTCCTGCTCCTCTTAGCATGATAAAGAAGATTCAAAGAGAATGAGATGCCAGCTCCTTTCATTCAGTCAGTAGCTTCAATCATTTCTGGACGTTTTTCAATGGCAAAAATCAATGAATATTGTAAATGCACAAACAGTAATTTCTCCGCATTGCAAGGTGCAATTCTGAAATTTTTTGCTTTTTCCTGCTCCTCTTAGCATGATAAAGAAGATTCAAAGAGAGTGAGATGTCAGTTCCTTTCATTCAGTCAGTAGCTTCAAACATTTCTGGTATATGAATAACATGATGTTTTTCAATGGCAAAAATCAATGAATATTGTAAATGCACAAACAGTAATTTCTCCGCATTGCAAGGTGCAATTCTGAAATTTTTTGCTTTTTCCTGCTCCTCTTAGCCATGATAAAGAAGATTCAAAGAGAGTGAGATGCCAGCTCCTTTCATTCAGTCAGTAGCTTCAATCATTTCTGGTATATGAATAACATGATGTTTTTCAATGGTAAAAATCAATGAATTTTGTATATGCACAAACAGTAATTTCTCAGCATTGCAAGGTGCAATTCTGAAATTTTTTGCTTTTTCCTGCTCCTCTTAGCATGATAAAGAAGATTCAAAGAGAGTGAGATGCCAGCTCCTTTCATTGTCAGTAGCTTCAATCATTTCTGGACGTTTTTCAATGGCAAAAATCAATGAATATTGTAAATGCACAAACAGTAATTTCTCCGCATTGCAAGGCGCAATTCTGAAATTTTTTGCTTTTTCCTGCTCCTCTTAGCATTATGAAGAAGATTCAAAGAGTGAGATACCAGCTCCTTTCATTAAGTCAGTAGCTTCAAACATTTCTGGTATATGAATAACATGATGTTTTTCAATGGCAAAAATCAATGAATATTGTAAATGCACAAACAGTAATTTCTCCGCATTGCAAGGTGCAATTCTGAAATTTTTTGCTTTTTCCTGCTCCTCTTAGCATGATAAAGAAGATTCAAAGAGAGTGAGATGCCAGCTCCTTTCGTTCAGTCAGTAGCTTCAATCATTTCTGGACGTTTTTCAATGGCAAAAATCATTGAATATTGTAAATGCACAAACAGTAATTTCTCCGCATTGCAAGGTGCAATTCTGAAATTTTTTACTTTTTCCTGCTCCTCTTAGCATGATAAAGAAGATTCAAAGAGAGTGAGATGCCAGCTCCTTTCATTCAGTCAGTAGCTTCAATCATTTCTGGTATATGAATAACATGATGTTTTTCAATGGCAAAAATCAATGAATTTTGTAAATGCACAAACAGTAATTTCTCCGCATTGCAAGGCGCAATTCTGAAATTTTTTGCTTTTTCCTGCTCCTCTTAGCATGATAAAGAAGATTCAAAGAGAGTGAGATGCCAGCTCCTTTCATTCAGTCAGTAGCTTCAATCATTTCTGGACATTTTTCAATGGCAAAAATCAATGAATATTGTAAATGCACAAACAGTAATTTCTCGGCATTGCAAGGTGCAATTCTGAAATTTTTTGCTTTTTCCTGCTCCTCTTAGCATGATAAAGAAGATTCAAAGAGAATGAGATGACAGCTCCTTTCATTCAGTCAGTAGCTTCAATCATTTCTGGACGTTTTTCAATGGCAAAAATCAATGAATATTGTAAATGCACAAACAGTAATTTCTCCGCATTGCAAGGTGCAATTCTGAAATTTTTTGCTTTTTCCTGCTCCTCTTAGCATGATAAAGAAGATTCAAAGAGAGTGAGGTGCCAGATCCTTTCATTCAGTCAGGAGCTTCAAACATTTCTGGTATATGAATAACATATTTTTCAATGGCAAAAATCAATGAATATTGTAAATGCACAAACAGTAATTTCTCCGCATTGCAAGGTGCAATTCTGAAATTTTTTGCTTTTTCCTGCTCCTCTTAGCATGATAAAGAAGATTCAAAGAGAGTGAGATGCCAGCTCCTTTCATTCAGTCAGTAGCTTAAATCATTTCTGGACGTTTTTCAATGGCAAAAATCAATGAATATTGTAAATGCACAAACAGTAATTTCTCCGCATTGCAAGGTGCAATTCTGAAATTTTTTGCTTTTTCCTGCTCCTCTTAGCATGATAAAGAAGATTCAAAGAGAGTGAGATGCCAGCTCCTTTCATTCAGTCAGTAGCTTCAATCATTTCTGGACGTTTTTCAATGGCAAAAATCAATGAATATTGTAAATGCACAAACAGTAATTTCTCCGCATTGCAAGGTGCAATTCTGAAATTTTTTGCTTTTTCCTGCTCCTCTTAGCATGATAAACAAGATTCAAAGAGAGTGAGATGCCAGCTCCTTTCATTCAGTCAGTAGCTTCAATCATTTCTGGACGTTTTTCAATGGCAAAAATCATTGAATATTGTAAATGCACAAACAGTAATTTCTCCGCATTGCAAGGTGCAATTCTGAATTTTTTTACTTTTTCCTGCTCCTCTTAGCATGATAAAGAAGATTCAAAGAGAGTGAGATGCCAGCTCCTTTCATTCAGTCAGTAGCTTCAATCATTTCTGGTATATGAATAACATGATGTTTTTCAATCGCAAAAATCAATGAATATTGTAAATGCACAAACAGTAATTTCTCCGCATTGCAAGGCGCAATTCTGAAATTTTTTGCTTTTTCCTGCTCCTCTTAGCATGATAAAGAAGATTCAAAGAGAGTGAGATGCCAGCTCCTTTCATTGTCAGTAGCTTCAATCATTTCTGGACGTTTTTCAATGGCAAAAATCAATGAATATTGTAAATGCACAAACAGTAATTTCTCCGCATTGCAAGGTGCAATTCTGAAATTTTTTGCTTTTTCCTGCTCCTCTTAGCATTATGAAGAAGATTCAAAGAGAGTGAGATACCAGCTCCTTTCATTAAGTCAGTAGCTTCAAACATTTCTGGTATATGAATAACATGATGTTTTTCAATGGCAAAAATCAATGAATATTGTAAATGCACAAACAGTAATTTCTCCGCATTGCAAGGTGCAATTCTGAAATTTTTTGCTTTTTCCTGCTCCTCTTAGCATGATAAAGAAGATTCAAAGAGAGTGAGATGCCAGCTCCTTTCGTTCAGTCAGTAGCTTCAATCATTTCTGGACGTTTTTCAATGGCAAAAATCATTGAATATTGTAAATGCACAAACAGTAATTTCTCCGCATTGCAAGGTGCAATTCTGAAATTTTTTACTTTTTCCTGCTCCTCTTAGCATGATAAAGAAGATTCAAAGAGAGTGAGATGCCAGCTCCTTTCATTCAGTCAGTAGCTTCAATCATTTCTGGTATATGAATAACATGATGTTTTTCAATCGCAAAAATCAATGAATATTGTAAATGCACAAACAGTAATTTCTCCGCATTGCAAGGCGCAATTCTGAAATTTTTTGCTTTTTCCTGCTCCTCTTAGCATGATAAAGAAGATTCAAAGAGAGTGAGATGCCAGCTCCTTTCATTCAGTCAGTAGCTTCAATCATTTCTGGACATTTTTCAATGGCAAAAATCAATGAATATTGTAAATGCACAAACAGTAATTTCTCGGCATTGCAAGGTGCAATTCTGAAATTTTTTGCTTTTTCCTGCTCCTCTTAGCATGATAAAGAAGATTCAAAGAGAATGAGATGACAGCTCCTTTCATTCAGTCAGTAGCTTCAATCATTTCTGGACGTTTTTCAATGGCAAAAATCAATGAATATTGTAAATGCACAAACAGTAATTTCTCCGCATTGCAAGGTGCAATTCTGAAATTTTTTGCTTTTTCCTGCTCCTCTTAGCATGATAAAGAAGATTCAAAGAGAGTGAGGTGCCAGATCCTTTCATTCAGTCAGGAGCTTCAAACATTTCTGGTATATGAATAACATATTTTTCAATGGCAAAAATCAATGAATATTGTAAATGCACAAACAGTAATTTCTCCGCATTGCAAGGTGCAATTCTGAAATTTTTTGCTTTTTCCTGCTCCTCTTAGCATGATAAAGAAGATTCAAAGAGAGTGAGATGCCAGCTCCTTTCATTCAGTCAGTAGCTTAAATCATTTCTGGACGTTTTTCAATGGCAAAAATCAATGAATATTGTAAATACACAAACAGTAATTTCTCCGCATTGCAAGGTGCAATTCTGAAATTTTTTGCTTTTTCCTGCTCCTCTTAGCATGATAAAGAAGATTCAAAGAGAGTGAGATGCCAGCTCCTTTCATTCAGTCAGTAGCTTCAATCATTTCTGGACGTTTTTCAATGGCAAAAATCAATGAATATTGTAAATGCACAAACAGTAATTTCTCCGCATTGCAAGGTGCAATTCTGAATTTTTTTGCTTTTTCCTGCTCCTCTTAGCATGATAAAGAAGATTCAAAGAGAGTGAGATGCCAGCTCCTTTCATTCAGTCAGTAGCTTCAATCATTTCTGGACGTTTTTCAATGGCAAAAATCAATGAATATTGTAAATGCACAAACAGTAATTTCTCCGCATTGCAAGGTGCAATTCTGAAATTTTTTGCTTTTTCCTGCCCCTCTTAGCATGATAAAGAAGATTCAAAGAGAGTGAGGTGCCAGCTCCTTTCATTCAGTCAGGAGCTTCAAACATTTCTGGTATATGAATAACATGTTTTTCAATGGCAAAAATCAATGAATATTGTAAATGCACAAACAGTAATTTCTCCGCATTGCAAGGTGCAATTCTGAAATTTTTTGCTTTTTCCTGCTCCTCTTAGCATGATAAAGAAGATTCAAAGAGAGTGAGATGCCAGCTCCTTTCATTCAGTCAGTAGCTTCAATCATTTCTGGACGTTTTTCAATGGCAAAAATCAATGAATATTGTAAATGCACAAACAGTAATTTCTCCGCATTGCAAGGTGCAATTCTGAAATTTTTTGCTTTTTCCTGCTCCTCTTAGCATGATAAAGAAGATTCAAAGAGAGTGAGATGCCAGCTCCTTTCATTCAGTCAGTAGCTTCAATCATTTCTGGACGTTCTTCAATGGCAAAAATCAATGAATATTGTAAATGCAAGAACTGTAATTTCTCCGCATTGCAAGGTGCAATTCTGAAATTTTTTGCTTTTTCCTGCTCCTCTTAGCATGATAAAGAAGATTCAAAGAGAGTGAGATGTCAGCTCCTTTCATTCAGTCAGTAGCTTCAAACATTTCTGGTATATGAATAACATGATGTTTTTCAATGGCAAAAATCAATGAATATTGTAAATGCACAAACAGTAATTTCTCCGCATTGCAAGGTGCAATTCTGAAATTTTTTGCTTTTTCCTGCTCCTCTTAGCATGATAAAGAAGATTCAAAGAGAGTGAGGTGCCAGCTCCTTTCATTCAGTCAGGAGCTTCAAACATTTCTGGTATATGAATAACATGTTTTTCAATGGCAAAAATCAATGAATATTGTAAATGCACAAACAGTAATTTCTCCGCATTGCAAGGTGCAATTCTGAAATTTTTTGCTTTTTCCTGCTCCTCTTAGCATGATAAAGAAGATTCAAAGAGAGTGAGATGCCAGCTCCTTTCATTCAGTCAGTAGCTTCAATCATTTCTGGACGTTTTTCAATGGCAAAAATCAATGAATATTGTAAATGCACAAACAGTAATTTCTCCGCATTGCAAGGTGCAATTCTGAATTTTTTTGCTTTTTCCTGCTCCTCTTAGCATGATAAAGAAGATTCAAAGAGAGTGAGATGCCAGCTCCTTTCATTCAGTCAGTAGCTTCAATCATTTCTGGACGTTCTTCAATGGCAAAAATCAATGAATATTGTAAATGCACAAACTGTAATTTCTCCGCATTGCAAGGTGCAATTCTGAATTTTTTTGCTTTTTCCTGCTCCTCTTAGCATGATAAAGAAGATTCAAAGAGAGTGAGATGCCAGCTCCTTTCATTCAGTCAGTAGCTTCAATCATTTCTGGACGTTTTTCAATGGCAAAAATCAATGAATATTGTAAATGCACAAACAGTAATTTCTCCGCATTGCAAGGTGCAATTTTGAAATTTTTTGCTTTTTCCTGCTCCTGTTAGCATGATAAAGAAGATTCAAAGAGAGTGAGATGCCAGCTCCTTTCATTCAGTCAGTAGCTTCAATCATTTCTGGACGTTTTTCAATGGCAAAAATCAATGAATATTGTAAATGCACAAACAGTAATTTCTCCGCATTGCAAGGTGCAATTCTGAAATTTTTTGCTTTTTCCTGCTCCTCTTAGCATGATAAAGAAGATTCAAAGAGAGTGAGATGTCAGCTCCTTTCATTCAGTCAGTAGCTTCAAACATTTCTGGTATATGAATAACATGATGTTTTTCAATGGCAAAAATCAATGAATATTGTAAATGCACAAACAGTAATTTCTCCGCATTGCAAGGTGCAATTCTGAAATTTTTTGCTTTTTCCTGCTCCTCTTAGCATGATAAAGAAGATTCAAAGAGAGTGAGATGCCAGCTCCTTTCATTCAGTCAGTAGCTTCAATCATTTCTGGTATATGAATAACATGATGTTTTTCAATGGCAAAAATCAATGAATTTTGTAAATGCACAAACAGTAATTTCTCAGCATTGCAAGGTGCAATTCTGAAATTTTTTGCTTTTTCCTGCTCCTCTTAGCATGATAAAGAAGATTCAAAGAGAGTGAGATGCCAGCTCCTTTCATTGTCAGTAGCTTCAATCATTTCTGGACGTTTTTTAATGGCAAAAATCAATGAATATTGTAAATGCACAAACAGTAATTTCTCCGCATTGCAAGGTGCAATTCTGAAATTTTTTGCTTTTTCCTGCTCCTCTTAGCATTATGAAGAAGATTCAAAGAGAGTGAGATACCAGCTCCTTTCATTAAGTCAGTAGCTTCAAACATTTCTGGTATATGAATAACATGATGTTTTTCAATGGCAAAAATCAATGAATATTGTAAATGCACAAACAGTAATTTCTCCGCATTGCAAGGTGCAATTCTGAAATTTTTTGCTTTTTCCTGCTCCTCTTAGCATGATAAAGAAGATTCAAAGAGAGTGAGGTGCCAGCTCCTTTCATTCAGTCAGGAGCTTCAAACATTTCTGGTATATGAATAACATGTTTTTCAATGGCAAAAATCAATGAATATTGTAAATGCACAAACAGTAATTTCTCCGCATTGCAAGGTGCAATTCTGAAATTTTTTGCTTTTTCCTGCTCCTCTTAGCATGATAAAGAAGATTCAAAGAGAGTGAGATGCCAGCTCCTTTCATTCAGTCAGTAGCTTCAATCATTTCTGGACGTTTTTCAATGGCAAAAATCAATGAATATTGTAAATGCACAAACAGTAATTTCTCCGCATTGCAAGGTGCAATTCTGAAATTTTTTGCTTTTTCCTGCTCCTCTTAGCATGATAAAGAAGATTCAAAGAGAGTGAGATGCCAGCTCCTTTCATTCAGTCAGTAGCTTCAATCATTTCTGGACGTTCTTCAATGGCAAAAATCAATGAATATTGTAAATGCACAAACTGTAATTTCTCCGCATTGCAAGGTGCAATTCTGAATTTTTTTGCTTTTTCCTGCTCCTCTTAGCATGATAAAGAAGATTCAAAGAGAGTGAGATGCCAGCTCCTTTCATTCAGTCAGTAGCTTCAATCATTTCTGGACGTTTTTCAATGGCAAAAATCAATGAATATTGTAAATGCACAAACAGTAATTTCTCCGCATTGCAAGGTGCAATTCTGAAATTTTTTGCTTTTTCCTGCTCCTGTTAGCATGATAAAGAAGATTCAAAGAGAGTGAGATGCCAGCTCCTTTCATTCAGTCAGTAGCTTCAATCATTTCTGGACGTTTTTCAATGGCAAAAATCAATGAATATTGTAAATGCACAAACAGTAATTTCTCCGCATTGCAAGGTGCAATTCTGAAATTTTTTGCTTTTTCCTGCTCCTCTTAGCATGATAAAGAAGATTCAAAGAGAGTGAGATGTCAGCTCCTTTCATTCAGTCAGTAGCTTCAAACATTTCTGGTATATGAATAACATGATGTTTTTCAATGGCAAAAATCAATGAATATTGTAAATGCACAAACATTAATTTCTCCGCATTGCAAGGTGCAATTCTGAAATTTTTTGCTTTTTCCTGCTCCTCTTAGCATGATAAAGAAGATTCAAAGAGAGTGAGATGCCAGCTCCTTTCATTCAGTCTGTAGCTTCAATCATTTCTGGTATATGAATAACATGATGTTTTTCAATGGCAAAAATCAATGAATTTTGTAAATGCACAAACAGTAATTTCTCAGCATTGCAAGGTGCAATTCTGAAATTTTTTGCTTTTTCCTGCTCCTCTTAGCATGATAAAGAAGATTCAAAGAGAGTGAGATGCCAGCTCCTTTCATTGTCAGAAGCTTCAATCATTTCTGGACGTTTTTTAATGGCAAAAATCAATGAATATTGTAAATGCACAAACAGTAATTTCTCCGCATTGCAAGGTGCAATTCTGAAATTTTTTGCTTTTTCCTGCTCCTCTTAGCATTATGAAGAAGATTCAAAGAGAGTGAGATACCAGCTCCTTTCATTAAGTCAGTAGCTTCAAACATTTCTGGTATATGAATAACATGATGTTTTTCAATCGCAAAAATCAATGAATATTGTAAATGCACAAACAGTAATTTCTCCGCATTGCAAGGTGCAATTCTGAAATTTTTTGCTTTTTCCTGCTCCTCTTAGCATGATAAAGAAGATTCAAAGAGAGTGAGATGCCAGCTCCTTTCATTCAGTCAGTAGCTTCAATCATTTCTGGACGTTTTTCAATGGCAAAAATCAATGAATATTGTAAATGCACAAACTGTAATTTCTCCGCATTGCAAGGTGCAATTCTGAAATTTTTTGCTTTTTCCTGCTCCTCTTAGCATGATAAAGAAGATTCAAAGAGAGTGAGATGCCAGCTCCTTTCCTTCAGTCAGTAGCGTCAATCATTTCTGGCATATGAATAACATGATGTTTTTCAATGGCAAAAATCAATGAATTTTGTAAATGCACAAACAGTAATTTCTCCGCATTGCAAGGCGCAATTCTGAAATTTTTTGCTTTTTCCTGCTCCTCTTAGCATGATAAAGAAGATTCAAAGAGAGTGAGTTGCCAGCTCCTTTCATTCAGTCAGTAGCTTCAATCATTTCTGGACATTTTTCAATGGCAAAAATCAATGAATATTGTAAATGCACAAACAGTAATTTCTCCGCATTGCAAGGTGCAATTCTGAAATTTTTTGCTTTTTCCTGCTCCTCTTAGCATGATAAAGAACATTCAAAGAGAGTGAGATGACAGCTCCTTTCATTCAGTCAGTAGCTTCAATCATTTCTGGACGTTTTTCAATGGCAAAAATCAATGATTATTGTAAATGCACAAACAGTAATTTCTCCGCATTGCAAGGTGCAATTCTGAAATTTTTTGCTTTTCCTGCTCCTCTTAGCATGATAAAGAAGATTCAAAGAGAGTGAGATGCCAGCTCCTTTCATTCAGTCAGGAGCTTCAATCATTTCTGGACGTTTTTCAATGGCAAAAATCAATGAATATTGTAAATGCACAAACAGTAATTTCTCCGCATTGCAAGGTGCAATTCTGAAATTTTTTGCTTTTTCCTGCTCCTCTTAGCATGATAAACAAGATTCAAAGAGAGTGAGATGCCAGCTCCTTTCATTCAGTCAGTAGCTTCAATCATTTCTGGACGTTTTTCAATGGCAAAAATCATTGAATATTGTAAATGCACAAACAGTAATTTCTCCGCATTGCAAGGTGCAATTCTGAAATTTTTTACTTTTTCCTGCTCCTCTTAGCATGATAAAGAAGATTCAAAGAGAGTGAGATGCCAGCTCCTTTCATTCAGTCAGTAGCTTCAATCATTTCTGGTATATGAATAACAAGATGTTTTTCAATCGCAAAAATCAATGAATATTGTAAATGCACAAACAGTAATTTCTCCGCATTGCAAGGTGCAATTCTGAAATTTTTTGCTTTTTCCTGCTCCTCTTAGCATGATAAAGAAGATTCAAAGAGAGTGAGATGCCAGCTCCTTTCCTTCAGTCAGTAGCTTCAATCATTTCTGGTATATGAATAACATGATGTTTTTCAATGGCAAAAATCAATGAATTTTGTAAATGCACAAACAGTAATTTCTCCGCATTGCAAGGCGCAATTCTGAAATTTTTTGCTTTTTCCTGCTCCTCTTAGCATGATAAAGAAGATTCAAAGAGAGTGAGATGCCAGCTCCTTTCATTCAGTCAGTAGCTTCAATCATTTCTGGACATTTTTCAATGGCAAAAATCAATGAATATTGTAAATGCACAAACAGTAATTTCTCCGCATTGCAAGGTGCAATTCTGAAATTTTTTGCTTTTTCCTGCTCCTCTTAGCATGATAAAGAAGATTCAAAGAGAGTGAGATGCCAGCTCCTTTCATTCAGTCAGTAGCTTCAATCATTTCTGGACGTTTTTCAATGGCAAAAATCAATGAATATTGTAAATGCACAAACAGTAATTTCTCCGCATTGCAAGGTGCAATTCTGAAATTTTTTGCTTTTTCCTGCTCCTCTTAGCATGATAAAGAAGATTCAAAGAGAGTGAGATGCCAGCTCCTTTCATTCAGTCAGTACCTTCAATCATTTCTGGACGTTTTTCAATGGCAAAAATCAATGAATATTGTAAATGCACAAACAGTAATTTCTCCGCATTGCAAGGTGCAATTCTGAAATTTTTTGCTTTTTCCTGCTCCTCTTAGCATGATAAAGAAGATTCAAAGAGAGTGAGATGCCAGCTCCTTTCATTCAGTCAGTAGCTTCAATCATTTCTGGACGTTTTTCAATGGCAAAAATCAATGAATATTGTAAATGCACAAACTGTAATTTCTCCGCATTGCAAGGTGCAATTCTGAAATTTTTTGCTTTTTCCTGCTCCTCTTAGCATGATAAAGAAGATTCAAAGAGAGTGAGATGCCAGCTCCTTTCATTCAGTCAGTAGCTTCAAACATTTCTGGTATATGAATAACATGATGTTTTTCAATGGCAAAAATCAATGAATATTGTAAATGCACAAACATTAATTTCTCCGCATTGCAAGGTGCAATTCTGAAATTTTTTGCTTTTTCCTGCTCCTCTTAGCATGATAAAGAAGATTCAAAGAGAGTGAGATGCCAGCTCCTTTCATTCAGTCTGTAGCTTCAATCATTTCTGGTATATGAATAACATGATGTTTTTCAATGGCAAAAATCAATGAATTTTGTAAATGCACAAACAGTAATTTCTCAGCATTGCAAGGTGCAATTCTGAAATTTTTTGCTTTTTCCTGCTCCTCTTAGCATGATAAAGAAGATTCAAAGAGAGTGAGATGCCAGCTCCTTTCATTGTCAGAAGCTTCAATCATTTCTGGACGTTTTTTAATGGCAAAAATCAATGAATATTGTAAATGCACAAACAGTAATTTCTCCGCATTGCAAGGTGCAATTCTGAAATTTTTTGCTTTTTCCTGCTCCTCTTAGCATTATGAAGAAGATTCAAAGAGAGTGAGATACCAGCTCCTTTCATTAAGTCAGTAGCTTCAAACATTTCTGGTATATGAATAACATGATGTTTTTCAATCGCAAAAATCAATGAATATTGTAAATGCACAAACAGTAATTTCTCCGCATTGCAAGGTGCAATTCTGAAATTTTTTGCTTTTTCCTGCTCCTCTTAGCATGATAAAGAAGATTCAAAGAGAGTGAGATGCCAGCTCCTTTCATTCAGTCAGTAGCTTCAATCATTTCTGGACGTTTTTCAATGGCAAAAATCAATGAATATTGTAAATGCACAAACTGTAATTTCTCCGCATTGCAAGGTGCAATTCTGAAATTTTTTGCTTTTTCCTGCTCCTCTTAGCATGATAAAGAAGATTCAAAGAGAGTGAGATGCCAGCTCCTTTCCTTCAGTCAGTAGCGTCAATCATTTCTGGCATATGAATAACATGATGTTTTTCAATGGCAAAAATCAATGAATTTTGTAAATGCACAAACAGTAATTTCTCCGCATTGCAAGGCGCAATTCTGAAATTTTTTGCTTTTTCCTGCTCCTCTTAGCATGATAAAGAAGATTCAAAGAGAGTGAGATGCCAGCTCCTTTCATTCAGTCAGTAGCTTCAATCATTTCTGGACATTTTTCAATGGCAAAAATCAATGAATATTGTAAATGCACAAACAGTAATTTCTCCGCATTGCAAGGTGCAATTCTGAAATTTTTTGCTTTTTCCTGCTCCTCTTAGCATGATAAAGAACATTCAAAGAGAGTGAGATGACAGCTCCTTTCATTCAGTCAGTAGCTTCAATCATTTCTGGACGTTTTTCAATGGCAAAAATCAATGATTATTGTAAATGCACAAACAGTAATTTCTCCGCATTGCAAGGTGCAATTCTGAAATTTTTTGCTTTTCCTGCTCCTCTTAGCATGATAAAGAAGATTCAAAGAGAGTGAGATGCCAGCTCCTTTCATTCAGTCAGGAGCTTCAATCATTTCTGGACGTTTTTCAATGGCAAAAATCAATGAATATTGTAAATGCACAAACAGTAATTTCTCCGCATTGCAAGGTGCAATTCTGAAATTTTTTGCTTTTTCCTGCTCCTCTTAGCATGATAAACAAGATTCAAAGAGAGTGAGATGCCAGCTCCTTTCATTCAGTCAGTAGCTTCAATCATTTCTGGACGTTTTTCAATGGCAAAAATCATTGAATATTGTAAATGCACAAACAGTAATTTCTCCGCATTGCAAGGTGCAATTCTGAAATTTTTTACTTTTTCCTGCTCCTCTTAGCATGATAAAGAAGATTCAAAGAGAGTGAGATGCCAGCTCCTTTCATTCAGTCAGTAGCTTCAATCATTTCTGGTATATGAATAACAAGATGTTTTTCAATCGCAAAAATCAATGAATATTGTAAATGCACAAACAGTAATTTCTCCGCATTGCAAGGTGCAATTCTGAAATTTTTTGCTTTTTCCTGCTCCTCTTAGCATGATAAAGAAGATTCAAAGAGAGTGAGATGCCAGCTCCTTTCCTTCAGTCAGTAGCTTCAATCATTTCTGGTATATGAATAACATGATGTTTTTCAATGGCAAAAATCAATGAATTTTGTAAATGCACAAACAGTAATTTCTCCGCATTGCAAGGCGCAATTCTGAAATTTTTTGCTTTTTCCTGCTCCTCTTAGCATGATAAAGAAGATTCAAAGAGAGTGAGATGCCAGCTCCTTTCATTCAGTCAGTAGCTTCAATCATTTCTGGACATTTTTCAATGGCAAAAATCAATGAATATTGTAAATGCACAAACAGTAATTTCTCCGCATTGCAAGGTGCAATTCTGAAATTTTTTGCTTTTTCCTGCTCCTCTTAGCATGATAAAGAAGATTCAAAGAGAGTGAGATGCCAGCTCCTTTCATTCAGTCAGTAGCTTCAATCATTTCTGGACGTTTTTCAATGGCAAAAATCAATGAATATTGTAAATGCACAAACAGTAATTTCTCCGCATTGCAAGGTGCAATTCTGAAATTTTTTGCTTTTTCCTGCTCCTCTTAGCATGATAAAGAAGATTCAAAGAGAGTGAGATGCCAGCTCCTTTCATTCAGTCAGTACCTTCAATCATTTCTGGACGTTTTTCAATGGCAAAAATCAATGAATATTGTAAATGCACAAACAGTAATTTCTCCGCATTGCAAGGTGCAATTCTGAAATTTTTTGCTTTTTCCTGCTCCTCTTAGCATGATAAAGAAGATTCAAAGAGAGTGAGATGCCAGCTCCTTTCATTCAGTCAGTAGCTTCAATCATTTCTGGACGTTTTTCAATGGCAAAAATCAATGAATATTGTAAATGCACAAACTGTAATTTCTCCGCATTGCAAGGTGCAATTCTGAAATTTTTTGCTTTTTCCTGCTCCTCTTAGCATGATAAAGAAGATTCAAAGAGAGTGAGATGCCAGCTCCTTTCATTCAGTCAGTAGCTTCAATCATTTCTGGTATATGAATAACATGATGTTTTTCAATAGCAAAAATCAATGAATATTGTAAATGCACAAACAGTAATTTCTCCGCATTGCAAGGTGCAATTCTGAAATTTTTTGCTTTTTCCTGCTCCTCTTAGCATGATAAAGAAGATTCAAAGAGAGTGAGATGCCAGCTCCTTTCATTCAGTCAGTAGCTTCAATCATTTCTGGACGTTTTTCAATGGCAAAAATCAATGAATATTGTAAATGCACAAACAGTAATTTCTCCGCATTGCAAGGTGCAATTCTGAAATTTTTTGCTTTTTCCTGCTCCTCTTAGCATGATAAACAAGATTCAAAGAGAGTGAGATGCCAGCTCCTTTCATTCAGTCAGTAGCTTCAATCATTTCTGGACGTTTTTCAA
Source organism: Phyllobates terribilis (assembly GCF_046119375.1). Taxonomy (NCBI): domain Eukaryota; kingdom Metazoa; phylum Chordata; class Amphibia; order Anura; family Dendrobatidae; genus Phyllobates; species Phyllobates terribilis. The sequence goes on along the minus strand of NW_027366764.1, from coordinate 38,115 downwards.
TGGCAAAAATCAATGAATATTGTAAATGCACAAACAGTAATTTCTCCGCATTGCAAGGTGCAATTCTGAAATTTTTTGCTTTTTCCTGCTCCTCTTAGCATGATAAAGAAGATTCACAGAGAGTGAGATGCCAGCTACTTTCATTCAGTCAGTAGCTTCAATCATTTCTGGTATATGAATAACATGATGTTTTTCAATGGCAAAAATCAATGAATATTGTAAATGCACAAACAGTAATTTCTCCGCATTGCAAGGTGCAATTCTGAAATTTTTTGCTTTTTCCTGCTCCTCTTAGCATGATAAAGAAGATTCAAAGAGAGTGAGATGCCAGCTCCTTTCATTCAGTCAGTAGCTTCAATCATTTCTGGACGTTTTTCAATGGCAAAAATCAATGAATATTGTAAATGCACAAACAGTAATTTCTCCGCATTGCAAGGTGCAATTCTGAAATTTTTTGCTTTTTCCTGCTCCTCTTAGCATGATAAACAAGATTCAAAGAGAGTGAGATGCCAGCTCCTTTCATTCAGTCAGTAGCTTCAATCATTTCTGGACGTTTTTCAATGGCAAAAATCATTGAATATTGTAAATGCACAAACAGTAATTTCTCCGCATTGCAAGGTGCAATTCTGAAATTTTTTACTTTTTCCTGCTCCTCTTAGCATGATAAAGAAGATTCAAAGAGAGTGAGATGCCAGCTCCTTTCATTCAGTCAGTAGCTTCAATCATTTCTGGTATATGAATAACAAGATGTTTTTCAATCGCAAAAATCAATGAATATTGTAAATGCACAAACAGTAATTTCTCCGCATTGCAAGGTGCAATTCTGAAATTTTTTGCTTTTTCCTGCTCCTCTTAGCATGATAAAGAAGATTCAAAGAGAGTGAGATGCCAGCTCCTTTCCTTCAGTCAGTAGCTTCAATCATTTCTGGTATATGAATAACATGATGTTTTTCAATGGCAAAAATCAATGAATTTTGTAAATGCACAAACAGTAATTTCTCCGCATTGCAAGGCGCAATTCTGAAATTTTTTGCTTTTTCCTGCTCCTCTTAGCATGATAAAGAAGATTCAAAGAGAGTGAGATGCCAGCTCCTTTCATTCAGTCAGTAGCTTCAATCATTTCTGGACATTTTTCAATGGCAAAAATCAATGAATATTGTAAATGCACAAACAGTAATTTCTCCGCATTGCAAGGTGCAATTCTGAAATTTTTTGCTTTTTCCTGCTCCTCTTAGCATGATAAAGAAGATTCAAAGAGAGTGAGATGCCAGCTCCTTTCATTCAGTCAGTAGCTTCAATCATTTCTGGACGTTTTTCAATGGCAAAAATCAATGAATATTGTAAATGCACAAACAGTAATTTCTCCGCATTGCAAGGTGCAATTCTGAAATTTTTTGCTTTTTCCTGCTCCTCTTAGCATGATAAAGAAGATTCAAAGAGAGTGAGATGCCAGCTCCTTTCATTCAGTCAGTACCTTCAATCATTTCTGGACGTTTTTCAATGGCAAAAATCAATGAATATTGTAAATGCACAAACAGTAATTTCTCCGCATTGCAAGGTGCAATTCTGAAATTTTTTGCTTTTTCCTGCTCCTCTTAGCATGATAAAGAAGATTCAAAGAGAGTGAGATGCCAGCTCCTTTCATTCAGTCAGTAGCTTCAATCATTTCTGGACGTTTTTCAATGGCAAAAATCAATGAATATTGTAAATGCACAAACTGTAATTTCTCCGCATTGCAAGGTGCAATTCTGAAATTTTTTGCTTTTTCCTGCTCCTCTTAGCATGATAAAGAAGATTCAAAGAGAGTGAGATGCCAGCTCCTTTCATTCAGTCAGTAGCTTCAATCATTTCTGGTATATGAATAACATGATGTTTTTCAATAGCAAAAATCAATGAATATTGTAAATGCACAAACAGTAATTTCTCCGCATTGCAAGGTGCAATTCTGAAATTTTTTGCTTTTTCCTGCTCCTCTTAGCATGATAAAGAAGATTCAAAGAGAGTGAGATGCCAGCTCCTTTCATTCAGTCAGTAGCTTCAATCATTTCTGGACGTTTTTCAATGGCAAAAATCAATGAATATTGTAAATGCACAAACAGTAATTTCTCCGCATTGCAAGGTGCAATTCTGAAATTTTTTGCTTTTTCCTGCTCCTCTTAGCATGATAAACAAGATTCAAAGAGAGTGAGATGCCAGCTCCTTTCATTCAGTCAGTAGCTTCAATCATTTCTGGACGTTTTTCAATGGCAAAAATCAATGAATATTGTAAATGCACAAACAGTAATTTCTCCGCATTGCAAGGTGCAATTCTGAAATTTTTTGCTTTTTCCTGCTCCTCTTAGCATGATAAAGAAGATTCACAGAGAGTGAGATGCCAGCTACTTTCATTCAGTCAGTAGCTTCAATCATTTCTGGTATATGAATAACATGATGTTTTTCAATGGCAAAAATCAATGAATATTGTAAATGCACAAACAGTAATTTCTCCGCATTGCAAGGTGCAATTCTGAAATTTTTTGCTTTTTCCTGCTCCTCTTAGCATGATAAAGAAGATTCAAAGAGAGTGAGATGCCAGCTCCTTTCATTCAGTCAGTAGCTTCAATCATTTCTGGACGTTTTTCAATGGCAAAAATCAATGAATATTGTAAATGCACAAACAGTAATTTCTCCGCATTGCAAGGTGCAATTCTGAAATTTTTTGCTTTTTCCTGCTCCTCTTAGCATGATAAACAAGATTCAAAGAGAGTGAGATGCCAGCTCCTTTCATTCAGTCAGTAGCTTCAATCATTTCTGGACGTTTTTCAATGGCAAAAATCATTGAATATTGTAAATGCACAAACAGTAATTTCTCCGCATTGCAAGGTGCAATTCTGAAATTTTTTACTTTTTCCTGCTCCTCTTAGCATGATAAAGAAGATTCAAAGAGAGTGAGATGCCAGCTCCTTTCATTCAGTCAGTAGCTTCAATCATTTCTGGTATATGAATAACATGATGTTTTTCAATCGCAAAAATCAATGAATATTGTAAATGCACAAACAGTAATTTCTCCGCATTGCAAGGTGCAATTCTGAAATTTTTTGCTTTTTCCTGCTCCTCTTAGCATGATAAAGAAGATTCAAAGAGAGTGAGATGCCAGCTCCTTTCATTCAGTCAGTAGCTTCAATCATTTCTGGATGTTTTTCAATGGCAAAAATCAATGAATATTGTAAATGCACAAACAGTAATTTCTCCGCATTGCAAGGTGCAATTCTGAAATTTTTTGCTTTTTCCTGCTCCTCTTAGCATGATAAAGAAGATTCAAAGAGAGTGAGATGCCAGCTCCTTTCCTTCAGTCAGTAGCTTCAATCATTTCTGGTATATGAATAACATGATGTTTTTCAATGGCAACAATCAATGAATTTTGTAAATGCACAAACAGTAATTTCTCCGCATTGCAAGGCGCAATTCTGAAATTTTTTGCTTTTTCCTGCTCCTCTTAGCATGATAAAGAAGATTCAAAGAGAGTGAGATGCCAGCTCCTTTCATTCAGTCAGTAGCTTCAATCATTTCTGGACATTTTTCAATGGCAAAAATCAATGAATATTGTAAATGCACAAACAGTAATTTCTCCGCATTGCAAGGTGCAATTCTGAAATTTTTTGCTTTTTCCTGCTCCTCTTAGCATGATAAAGAAGATTCAAAGAGAGTGAGATGCCAGCTCCTTTCATTCAGTCAGTAGCTTCAATCATTTCTGGACGTTTTTCAATGGCAAAAATCAATGAATATTGTAAATGCACAAACAGTAATTTCTCCGCATTGCAAGGTGCAATTCTGAAATTTTTTGCTTTTTCCTGCTCCTCTTAGCATGATAAAGAAGATTCAAAGAGAGTGATATTCCAGCTCCTTTCATTCAGTCAGTACCTTCAATCATTTCTGGACGTTTTTCAATGGCAAAAATCAATGAATATTGTAAATGCACAAACAGTAATTTCTCCGCATTGCAAGGTGCAATTCTGAAATTTTTTGCTTTTTCCTGCTCCTCTTAGCATGATAAAGAATATTCAAAGAGAGTGAGATGCCAGCTCCTTTCATTCAGTCAGTAGCTTCAATCATTTCTGGACGTTTTTCAATGGCAAAAATCAATGAATATTGTAAATGCACAAACTGTAATTTCTCCGCATTGCAAGGTGCAATTCTGAAATTTTTTGCTTTTTCCTGCTCCTCTTAGCATGATAAAGAAGATTCAAAGAGAGTGAGATGCCAGCTCCTTTCATTCAGTCAGTAGCTTCAATCATTTCTGGATGTTTTTCAATGGCAAAAATCAATGAATATTGTAAATGCACAAACAGTAATTTCTCCGCATTGCAAGGTGCAATTCTGAAATTTTTTGCTTTTTCCTGCTCCTCTTAGCATGATAAAGAAGATTCAAAGAGAGTGAGATGCCAGCTCCTTTCCTTCAGTCAGTAGCTTCAATCATTTCTGGTATATGAATAACATGATTTTTTTCAATGGCAAAAATCAATGAATTTTGTAAATGCACAAACAGTAATTTCTCCGCATTGCAAGGCGCAATTCTGAAATTTTTTGCTTTTTCCTGCTCCTCTTAGCATGATAAAGAAGATTCAAAGAGAGTGAGATGCCAGCTCCTTTCATTCAGTCAGTAGCTTCAATCATTTCTGGACATTTTTCAATGGCAAAAATCAATGAATATTGTAAATGCACAAACAGTAATTTCTCCGCATTGCAAGGTGCAATTCTGAAATTTTTTGCTTTTTCCTGCTCCTCTTAGCATGATAAAGAAGATTCAAAGAGAGTGAGATGCCAGCTCCTTTCATTCAGTCAGTAGCTTCAATCATTTCTGGACGTTTTTCAATGGCAAAAATCAATGAATATTGTAAATGCACAAACAGTAATTTCTCCGCATTGCAAGGTGCAATTCTGAAATTTTTTGCTTTTTCCTGCTCCTCTTAGCATGATAAAGAAGATTCAAAGAGAGTGATATTCCAGCTCCTTTCATTCAGTCAGTACCTTCAATCATTTCTGGACGTTTTTCAATGGCAAAAATCAATGAATATTGTAAATGCACAAACAGTAATTTCTCCGCATTGCAAGGTGCAATTCTGAAATTTTTTGCTTTTTCCTGCTCCTCTTAGCATGATAAAGAATATTCAAAGAGAGTGAGATGCCAGCTCCTTTCATTCAGTCAGTAGCTTCAATCATTTCTGGACGTTTTTCTATGGCAAAAATCAATGAATATTGTAAATGCACAAACTGTAATTTCTCCGCATTGCAAGGTGCAATTCTGAAATTTTTTGCTTTTTCCTGCTCCTCTTAGCATGATAAAGAAGATTCAAAGAGAGTGAGATGCCAGCTCCTTTCATTCAGTCAGTAGCTTCAATCATTTCTGGTATATGAATAACATGATGTTTTTCAATAGCAAAAATCAATGAATATTGTAAATGCACAAACAGTAATTTCTCCGCATTGCAAGGTGCAATTCTGAAATTTTTTGCTTTTTCCTGCTCCTCTTAGCATGATAAAGAAGATTCAAAGAGAGTGAGATGCCAGCTCCTTTCATTCAGTCAGTAGCTTCAATCATTTCTGGACGTTTTTCAATGGCAAAAATCAATGAATATTGTAAATGCACAAACAGTAATTTCTCCGCATTGCAAGGTGCAATTCTGAAATTTTTTGCTTTTTCCTGCTCCTCTTAGCATGATAAACAAGATTCAAAGAGAGTGAGATACCAGCTCCTTTCATTCAGTCAGTAGCTTCAATCATTTCTGGACGTTTTTCAATGGCAAAAATCATTGAATATTGTAAATGCACAAACAGTAATTTCTCCGCATTGCAAGGTGCAATTCTGAAATTTTTTACTTTTTCCTGCTCCTCTTAGCATGATAAAGAAGATTCAAAGAGAGTGAGATGCCAGCTCCTTTCATTCAGTCAGTAGCTTCAATCATTTCTGGTATATGAATAACATGATGTTTTTCAATCGCAAAAATCAATGAATATTGTAAATGCACAAACAGTAATTTCTCCGCATTGCAAGGTGCAATTCTGAAATTTTTTGCTTTTTCCTGCTCCTCTTAGCATGATAAAGAAGATTCAAAGAGAGTGAGATGCCAGCTCCTTTCATTCAGTCAGTAGCTTCAATCATTTCTGGACGTTTTTCAATGGCAAAAATCAATGAATATTGTAAATGCACAAACAGTAATTTCTCCGCATTGCAAGGTGCAATTCTGAAATTTTTTGCTTTTTCCTGCTCCTCTTAGCATGATAAAGAAGATTCAAAGAGAGTGAGATGCCAGCTCCTTTCCTTCAGTCAGTAGCTTCAATCATTTCTGGTATATGAATAACATGATGTTTTTCAATGGCAAAAATCAATGAATTTTGTAAATGCACAAACAGTAATTTCTCCGCATTGCAAGGCGCAATTCTGAAATTTTTTGCTTTTTCCTGCTCCTCTTAGCATGATAAAGAAGATTCAAAGAGAGTGAGATGCCAGCTCCTTTCATTCAGTCAGTAGCTTCAATCATTTCTGGACATTTTTCAATGGCAAAAATCAATGAATATTGTAAATGCACAAACAGTAATTTCTCCGCATTGCAAGGTGCAATTCTGAAATTTTTTGCTTTTTCCTGCTCCTCTTAGCATGATAAAGAAGATTCAAAGAGAGTGAGATGCCAGCTCCTTTCATTCAGTCAGTAGCTTCTATCATTTCTGGACGTTTTTCAATGGCAAAAATCAATGAATATTGTAAATGCACAAACAGTAATTTCTCCGCATTGCAAGGTGCAATTCTGAAATTTTTTGATTTTTCCTGCTCCGCTTAGCATGATAAAGAAGATTCAAAGAGAGTGAGGTGCCAGCTCCTTTCATTCAGTCAGGAGCTTCAAACATTTCTGGTATATGAATAACATGTTTTTCAATGGCAAAAATCAATGAATATTGTAAATGCACAAACAGTAATTTCTCCGCATTGCAAGGTGCAATTCTGAAATTTTTTGCTTTTTCCTGCTCCTCTTAGCATGATAAAGAAGATTCAAAGAGAGTGAGATGCCAGCTCCTTTCATTCAGTCAGTAGCTTCAATCATTTCTGGACGTTTTTCAATGGCAAAAATCAATGAATATTGTAAATGCACAAACTGTAATTTCTCCGCATTGCAAGGTGCAATTCTGAAATTTTTTGCATTTTCCTGCTCCTCTTAGCATGATAAAGAAGATTCAAAGAGAGTGAGATGCCAGCTCCTTTCATTCAGTCAGTAGCTTCAATCATTTCTGGACGTTTTTCAATGGCAAAAATCAACGAATATTGTAAATGCACAAACAGTAATTTCTCCGCATTGCAAGGTGCAATTCTGAAATTTTTTGCTTTTTCCTGCTCCTCTTAGCATGATAAAGAAGATTCAAAGAGAGTGAGATGCCAGCTCCTTTCATTCAGTCAGTAGCTTCAATCATTTCTGGACGTTTTTCAATGGCAAAAATCAATGAATATTGTAAATGCACAAACAGTAATTTCTCCGCATTGCAAGGTGCAATTCTGAAATTTTTTGCTTTTTCCTGCTCCTCTTAGCATGATAAAGAAGATTCAAAGAGAGTGAGATGCCAGCTCCTTTCATTCAGTCAGTAGCTTCAATCATTTCTGGACGTTTTTCAATGGCAAAAATCAATGAATATTGTAAATGCACAAACAGTAATTTCTCCGCATTGCAAGGTGCAATTCTGAAATTTTTTGCTTTTTCCTGCTCCTCTTAGCATGATAAAGAAGATTCAAAGAGAGTGAGATGCCAGCTCCTTTCATTCAGTCAGTAGCTTCAAACATTTCTGGTATATGAATAACATGATGTTTTTCAATGGCAAAAATCAATGAATATTGTAAATGCACAAAGAGTAATTTCTCCGCATTGCAAGGTGCAAGTCTGAAATTTTTTGCTTTTTCCTGCTCCTCTTAGCATGATAAAGAAGATTCAAAGAGAGTGAGATGCCAGCTCCTTTCATTCAGTCAGTAGCTTCAAACATTTCTGGTATATGAATAACATGATGTTTTTCAATGGCAAAAATCAATGAATATTGTAAATGCACAAACAGTAATTTCTCCGCATTGCAAGGTGCAAGTCTGAAATTTTTTGCTTTTTCCTGCTCCTCTTAGCATGATAAAGAAGATTCAAAGAGAGTGAGATGCCAGCTCCTTTCATTCAGTCAGTAGCTTCAATCATTTCTGGACGTTTTTCAATGGTAAAAATCAATGAATATTGTAAATGCACAAACAGTAATTTCTCCACATTGCAAGGTGCAATTCTGAAATTTTTTGCTTTTTCCTGCTCCTCTTAGCATGATAAAGAAGATTCAAAGAGAGTGAGATGCCAGCTCCTTTCATTCAGTCAGTAGCTTCAAACATTTCTGGTATATGAATAACATGATGTTTTTCAATGGCAAAAATCAATGAATATTGTAAATGCACAAACAGTAATTTCTCCGCATTGCAAGGTGCAATTCTGAAATTTTTTGCTTTTTCCTGCTCCTCTTAGCATGATAAAGAAGATTCAAAGAGAGTGAGATGCCAGCTTCTTTCATTCAGTCAGTAGCTTCAATCATTTCTGGATGTTTTTCAATGGCAAAAATCAATGAATATTGTAAATGCACAAACTGTAATTTCTCCGCATTGCAAGGTGCAATTCTGAAATTTTTTGCTTTTTCCTGCTCCTCTTAGCATGATAAAGAAGATTCAAAGAGAGTGAGATGCCAGCTCCTTTCATTCAGTCAGTAGCTTCAATCATTTCTGGACGTTTTTCAATGGCAAAAATCAATGAATATTGTAAATGCACAAACAGTAATTTCTCCGCATTGCAAGGTGCAATTCTGAAATTTTTTGCTTTTTCCTGCTCCTCTTAGCATGATAAAGAAGATTCAAAGAGAGTGAGATGCCAGCTCCTTTCATTCAGTCAGTACCTTCAATCATTTCTGGACGTTTTTCAATGGCAAAAATCAATGAATATTGTAAATGCACAAACAGTAATTTCTCCGCATTGCAAGGTGCAATTCTGAAATTTTTTGCTTTTTCCCGCTCCTCTTAGCATGATAAAGAAGATTCAAAGAGAGTGAGGTGCCAGCTCCTTTCATTCAGTCAGTAGCTTCAAACATTTCTGGTATATGAATAACATGTTTTTCAATGGCAAAAATCAATGAATATTGTAAATGCACAAACAGTAATTTCTCCGCATTGCAACGTGCAATTCTGAAATTTTTTGCTTTTTCCTGCTCCTCTTAGCATGATAAAGAAGATTCAAAGAGAGTGAGATGCCAGCTCCTTTCATTCAGTCAGTAGCTTCAATCATTTCTGGACGTTTTTCAATGGCAAAAATCAATGAATATTGTAAATGCACAAACAGTAATTTCTCCGCATTGCAAGGTGCAATTCTGAAATTTTTTGCTTTTTCCTGCTCCTCTTAGCATGATAAAGAAGATACAAAGAGAGTGAGATGCCAGCTCCTTTCATTCAGTCAGTAGCTTCAATCATTTCTGGACGTTTTTCAATGGCAAAAATCAATGAATATTGTAAATGCACAAACAGTAATTTCTCCGCATTGCAAGGTGCAATTCTGAAATTTTTTGCTTTTTCCTGCTCCTCTTAGCAGGATAAAGAAGATTCAAAGAGAGTGAGATGCCAGCTCCTTTCATTCAGTCAGTGGCTTCAAACATTTCTGGTATATGAATAACATGATGTTTTTCAATGGCAAAAATCAATGAATATTGTAAATGCACAAACAGTAATTTCTCCGCATTGCAAGGTGCAAGTCTGAAATTTTTTGCTTTTTCCTGCTCCTCTTAGCATGATAAAGAAGATTCAAAGAGAGTGAGATGCCAGCTACTTTCATTCAGTCAGTAGCTTCAATCATTTCTGGACGTTTTTCAATGGTAAAAATCAATGAATATTGTAAATGCACAAACAGTAATTTCTCCACATTGCAATGTGCAATTCTAAAATTTTTTGCTTTTTCCTGCTCCTCTTAGCATGATAAAGAAGATTCAAAGAGAGTGAGATGCCAGCTCCTTTCATTCAGTCAGTACCTTCAATCATTTCTGGACGTTTTTCAATGGCAAAAATCAATGAATATTGTAAATGCACAAACAGTAATTTCTCCGCATTGCAAGGTGCAAGTCTGAAAATTTTTGCTTTTTCCTGCTCCTCTTAGCATGATAAAGAAGATTCAAAGAGAGTGAGATGCCAGCTACTTTCATTCAGTCAGTAGCTTCAATCATTTCTGGACGTTTTTCAATGGTAAAAATCAATGAATATTGTAAATGCACAAACAGTAATTTCTCCACATTGCAAGGTGCAATTCTGAAATTTTTTGCTTTTTCCTGCTCCTCTTAGCATGATAAAGAACATTCAAAGAGAGTGAGATGCCAGCTCCTTTCATTCAGTCAGTAGCTTCAATCATTTCTGGACGTTTTTCAATGGCAAAAATCAATGAATATTGTAAATGCACAAACAGTAATTTCTCCGCATTGCAAGGTGCAATTCTGAAATTTTTTGCTTTTTCCTGCTCCTCTTAGCATGATAAAGAAGATTCAAAGAGAGTGAGATGCCAGCTCCTTTCATTCAGTCAGTACCTTCAATCATTTCTGGACGTTTTTCAATGGCAAAAATCAATGAATATTGTAAATGCACAAACAGTAATTTCTCCGCATTGCAAGGTGCAATTCTGAAATTTTTTGCTTTTTCCTGCTCCTCTTAGCATGATAAAGAAGATTCAAAGAGAGTGAGATGCCAGCTCCTTTCATTCAGTCAGTAGCTTCAATCATTTCTGGACGTTTTTCAATGGCAAAAATCAATGAATATTGTAAATGCACAAACAGTAATTTCTCCGCATTGCAAGGTGCAATTCTGAAATTTTTTGCTTTTTCCTGCTCCTCTTAGCATGATAAAGAAGATTCAAAGAGAGTGAGATGCCAGCTCCTTTCATTCAGTCAGTAGCTTCAATCATTTCTGGACGTTTTTCAATGGCAAAAATCAATGAATATTGTAAATGCACAAACAGTAATTTCTCCGCATTGCAAGGTGCAATTCTGAAATTTTTTGCTTTTTCCTGCTCCTCTTAGCATGATAAAGAAGATTCAAAGAGAGTGAGATGCCAGCTCCTTTCATTCAGTCAGTAGCTTCAAACATTTCTGGTATATGAATAACATAATGTTTTTCAATGGCAAAAATCAATGAATATTGTAAATGCACAAACAGTAATTTCTCCGCATTGCAAGGTGCAAGTCTGAAATTTTTTGCTTTTTCCTGCTCCTCTTAGCATGATAAAGAAGATTCAAAGAGAGTGAGATGCCAGCTACTTTCATTCAGTCAGTAGCTTCAATCATTTCTGGACGTTTTTCAATGGCAAAAATCAATGAATATTGTAAATGCACAAACTGTAATTTCTCCGCATTGCAAGGTGCAATTCTGAAATTTTTTGCATTTTCCTGCTCCTCTTAGCATGATAAAGAAGATTCAAAGAGAGTGAGATGCCAGCTCCTTTCATTCAGTCAGTAGCTTCAATCATTTCTGGACGTTTTTCAATGGCAAAAATCAACGAATATTGTAAATGCACAAACAGTAATTTCTCCGCATTGCAAGGTGCAATTCTGAAATTTTTTGCTTTTTCCTGCTCCTCTTAGCATGATAAAGAAGATTCAAAGAGAGTGAGATGCCAGCTCCTTTCATTCAGTCAGTAGCTTCAAACATTTCTGGTATATGAATAACATAATGTTTTTCAATGGCAAAAATCAATGAATATTGTAAATGCACAAACAGTAATTTCTCCGCATTGCAAGGTGCAAGTCTGAAATTTTTTGCTTTTTCCTGCTCCTCTTAGCATGATAAAGAAGATTCAAAGAGAGTGAGATGCCAGCTACTTTCATTCAGTCAGTAGCTTCAATCATTTCTGGACGTTTTTCAATGGCAAAAATCAATGAATATTGTAAATGCACAAACTGTAATTTCTCCGCATTGCAAGGTGCAATTCTGAAATTTTTTGCATTTTCCTGCTCCTCTTAGCATGATAAAGAAGATTCAAAGAGAGTGAGATGCCAGCTCCTTTCATTCAGTCAGTAGCTTCAATCATTTCTGGACGTTTTTCAATGGCAAAAATCAACGAATATTGTAAATGCACAAACAGTAATTTCTCCGCATTGCAAGGTGCAATTCTGAAATTTTTTGCTTTTTCCTGCTCCTCTTAGCATGATAAAGAAGATTCAAAGAGAGTGAGATGCCAGCTCCTTTCATTCAGTCAGTAGCTTCAATCATTTCTGGACGTTTTTCAATGGCAAAAATCAATGAATATTGTAAATGCACAAACAGTAATTTCTCCGCATTGCAAGGTGCAATTCTGAAATTTTTTGCTTTTTCCTGCTCCTCTTAGCATGATAAAGAAGATTCAAAGAGAGTGAGATGCCAGCTCCTTTCATTCAGTCAGTAGCTTCAATCATTTCTGGACGTTTTTCAATGGCAAAAATCAATGAATATTGTAAATGCACAAACAGTAATTTCTCCGCATTGCAAGGTGCAATTCTGAAATTTTTTGCTTTTTCCTGCTCCTCTTAGCATGATAAAGAAGATTCAAAGAGAGTGAGATGCCAGCTCCTTTCATTCAGTCAGTAGCTTCAAACATTTCTGGTATATGAATAACATGATGTTTTTCAATGGCAAAAATCAATGAATATTGTAAATGCACAAACAGTAATTTCTCCGCATTGCAAGGTGCAAGTCTGAAATTTTTTGCTTTTTCCTGCTCCTCTTAGCATGATAAAGAAGATTCAAAGAGAGTGAGATGCCAGCTTCTTTCATTCAGTCAGTAGCTTCAATCATTTCTGGATGTTTTTCAATGGCAAAAATCAATGAATATTGTAAATGCACAAACTGTAATTTCTCCGCATTGCAAGGTGCAATTCTGAAATTTTTTGCTTTTTCCTGCTCCTCTTAGCATGATAAAGAAGATTCAAAGAGAGTGAGATGCCAGCTCCTTTCATTCAGTCAGTAGCTTCAATCATTTCTGGACGTTTTTCAATGGCAAAAATCAATGAATATTGTAAATGCACAAACAGTAATTTCTCCGCATTGCAAGGTGCAATTCTGAAATTTTTTGCTTTTTCCTGCTCCTCTTAGCATGATAAAGAAGATTCAAAGAGAGTGAGATGCCAGCTCCTTTCATTCAGTCAGTACCTTCAATCATTTCTGGACGTTTTTCAATGGCAAAAATCAATGAATATTGTAAATGCACAAACAGTAATTTCTCCGCATTGCAAGGTGCAATTCTGAAATTTTTTGCTTTTTCCCGCTCCTCTTAGCATGATAAAGAAGATTCAAAGAGAGTGAGGTGCCAGCTCCTTTCATTCAGTCAGTAGCTTCAAACATTTCTGGTATATGAATAACATGTTTTTCAATGGCAAAAATCAATGAATATTGTAAATGCACAAACAGTAATTTCTCCGCATTGCAACGTGCAATTCTGAAATTTTTTGCTTTTTCCTGCTCCTCTTAGCATGATAAAGAAGATTCAAAGAGAGTGAGATGCCAGCTCCTTTCATTCAGTCAGTAGCTTCAATCATTTCTGGACGTTTTTCAATGGCAAAAATCAATGAATATTGTAAATGCACAAACAGTAATTTCTCCGCATTGCAAGGTGCAATTCTGAAATTTTTTGCTTTTTCCTGCTCCTCTTAGCATGATAAAGAAGATACAAAGAGAGTGAGATGCCAGCTCCTTTCATTCAGTCAGTAGCTTCAATCATTTCTGGACGTTTTTCAATGGCAAAAATCAATGAATATTGTAAATGCACAAACAGTAATTTCTCCGCATTGCAAGGTGCAATTCTGAAATTTTTTGCTTTTTCCTGCTCCTCTTAGCAGGATAAAGAAGATTCAAAGAGAGTGAGATGCCAGCTCCTTTCATTCAGTCAGTGGCTTCAAACATTTCTGGTATATGAATAACATGATGTTTTTCAATGGCAAAAATCAATGAATATTGTAAATGCACAAACAGTAATTTCTCCGCATTGCAAGGTGCAAGTCTGAAATTTTTTGCTTTTTCCTGCTCCTCTTAGCATGATAAAGAAGATTCAAAGAGAGTGAGATGCCAGCTACTTTCATTCAGTCAGTAGCTTCAATCATTTCTGGACGTTTTTCAATGGTAAAAATCAATGAATATTGTAAATGCACAAACAGTAATTTCTCCACATTGCAATGTGCAATTCTAAAATTTTTTGCTTTTTCCTGCTCCTCTTAGCATGATAAAGAAGATTCAAAGAGAGTGAGATGCCAGCTCCTTTCATTCAGTCAGTACCTTCAATCATTTCTGGACGTTTTTCAATGGCAAAAATCAATGAATATTGTAAATGCACAAACAGTAATTTCTCCGCATTGCAAGGTGCAAGTCTGAAAATTTTTGCTTTTTCCTGCTCCTCTTAGCATGATAAAGAAGATTCAAAGAGAGTGAGATGCCAGCTACTTTCATTCAGTCAGTAGCTTCAATCATTTCTGGACGTTTTTCAATGGTAAAAATCAATGAATATTGTAAATGCACAAACAGTAATTTCTCCACATTGCAAGGTGCAATTCTGAAATTTTTTGCTTTTTCCTGCTCCTCTTAGCATGATAAAGAACATTCAAAGAGAGTGAGATGCCAGCTCCTTTCATTCAGTCAGTAGCTTCAATCATTTCTGGACGTTTTTCAATGGCAAAAATCAATGAATATTGTAAATGCACAAACAGTAATTTCTCCGCATTGCAAGGTGCAATTCTGAAATTTTTTGCTTTTTCCTGCTCCTCTTAGCATGATAAAGAAGATTCAAAGAGAGTGAGATGCCAGCTCCTTTCATTCAGTCAGTACCTTCAATCATTTCTGGACGTTTTTCAATGGCAAAAATCAATGAATATTGTAAATGCACAAACAGTAATTTCTCCGCATTGCAAGGTGCAATTCTGAAATTTTTTGCTTTTTCTCGCTCCTCTTAGCATGATAAAGAAGATTCAAAGAGAGTGAGGTGCCAGCTCCTTTCATTCAGTCAGTAGCTTCAAACATTTCTGGTATATGAATAACATGTTTTTCAATGGCAAAAATCAATGAATATTGTAAATGCACAAACAGTAATTTCTCCGCATTGCAAGGTGCAATTCTGAAATTTTTTGCTTTTTCCTGCTCCTCTTAGCATGATAAAGAAGATTCAAAGAGAGTGAGATGCCAGCTCCTTTCATTCAGTCAGTAGCTTCAATCATTTCTGGACGTTTTTCAATGGCAAAAATCAATGAATATTGTAAATGCACAAACAGTAATTTCTCCGCATTGCAAGGTGCAATTCTGAAATTTTTTGCTTTTTCCTGCTCCTCTTAGCATGATAAAGAAGATTCAAAGAGAGTGAGATGCCAGCTCCTTTCATTCAGTCAGTAGCTTCAATCATTTCTGGACGTTTTTCAATGGCAAAAATCAATGAATATTGTAAATGCACAAACAGTAATTTCTCCGCATTGCAAGGTGCAATTCTGAAATTTTTTGCTTTTTCCTGCTCCTCTTAGCATGATAAAGAAGATTCAAAGAGAGTGAGATGCCAGCTCCTTTCATTCAGTCAGTAGCTTCAAACATTTCTGGTATATGAATAACATAATGTTTTTCAATGGCAAAAATCAATGAATATTGTAAATGCACAAACAGTAATTTCTCCGCATTGCAAGGTGCAAGTCTGAAATTTTTTGCTTTTTCCTGCTCCTCTTAGCATGATAAAGAAGATTCAAAGAGAGTGAGATGCCAGCTACTTTCATTCAGTCAGTAGCTTCAATCATTTCTGGACGTTTTTCAATGGCAAAAATCAATGAATATTGTAAATGCACAAACTGTAATTTCTCCGCATTGCAAGGTGCAATTCTGAAATTTTTTGCATTTTCCTGCTCCTCTTAGCATGATAAAGAAGATTCAAAGAGAGTGAGATGCCAGCTCCTTTCATTCAGTCAGTAGCTTCAATCATTTCTGGACGTTTTTCAATGGCAAAAATCAACGAATATTGTAAATGCACAAACAGTAATTTCTCCGCATTGCAAGGTGCAATTCTGAAATTTTTTGCTTTTTCCTGCTCCTCTTAGCATGATAAAGAAGATTCAAAGAGAGTGAGATGCCAGCTCCTTTCATTCAGTCAGTAGCTTCAAACATTTCTGGTATATGAATAACATAATGTTTTTCAATGGCAAAAATCAATGAATATTGTAAATGCACAAACAGTAATTTCTCCGCATTGCAAGGTGCAAGTCTGAAATTTTTTGCTTTTTCCTGCTCCTCTTAGCATGATAAAGAAGATTCAAAGAGAGTGAGATGCCAGCTACTTTCATTCAGTCAGTAGCTTCAATCATTTCTGGACGTTTTTCAATGGCAAAAATCAATGAATATTGTAAATGCACAAACTGTAATTTCTCCGCATTGCAAGGTGCAATTCTGAAATTTTTTGCATTTTCCTGCTCCTCTTAGCATGATAAAGAAGATTCAAAGAGAGTGAGATGCCAGCTCCTTTCATTCAGTCAGTAGCTTCAATCATTTCTGGACGTTTTTCAATGGCAAAAATCAACGAATATTGTAAATGCACAAACAGTAATTTCTCCGCATTGCAAGGTGCAATTCTGAAATTTTTTGCTTTTTCCTGCTCCTCTTAGCATGATAAAGAAGATTCAAAGAGAGTGAGATGCCAGCTCCTTTCATTCAGTCAGTAGCTTCAATCATTTCTGGACGTTTTTCAATGGCAAAAATCAATGAATATTGTAAATGCACAAACAGTAATTTCTCCGCATTGCAAGGTGCAATTCTGAAATTTTTTGCTTTTTCCTGCTCCTCTTAGCATGATAAAGAAGATTCAAAGAGAGTGAGATGCCAGCTCCTTTCATTCAGTCAGTAGCTTCAATCATTTCTGGACGTTTTTCAATGGCAAAAATCAATGAATATTGTAAATGCACAAACAGTAATTTCTCCGCATTGCAAGGTGCAATTCTGAAATTTTTTGCTTTTTCCTGCTCCTCTTAGCATGATAAAGAAGATTCAAAGAGAGTGAGATGCCAGCTCCTTTCATTCAGTCAGTAGCTTCAAACATTTCTGGTATATGAATAACATGATGTTTTTCAATGGCAAAAATCAATGAATATTGTAAATGCACAAACAGTAATTTCTCCGCATTGCAAGGTGCAAGTCTGAAATTTTTTGCTTTTTCCTGCTCCTCTTAGCATGATAAAGAAGATTCAAAGAGAGTGAGATGCCAGCTCCTTTCATTCAGTCAGTAGCTTCAATCATTTCTGGACGTTTTTCAATGGTAAAAATCAATGAATATTGTAAATGCACAAACAGTAATTTCTCCACATTGCAATGTGCAATTCTAAAATTTTTTGCTTTTTCCTGCTCCTCTTAGCATGATAAAGAAGATTCAAAGAGAGTGAGATGCCAGCTCCTTTCATTCAGTCAGTACCTTCAATCATTTCTGGACGTTTTTCAATGGCAAAAATCAATGAATATTGTAAATGCACAAACAGTAATTTCTCCGCATTGCAAGGTGCAAGTCTGAAAATTTTTGCTTTTTCCTGCTCCTCTTAGCATGATAAAGAAGATTCAAAGAGAGTGAGATGCCAGCTACTTTCATTCAGTCAGTAGCTTCAATCATTTCTGGACGTTTTTCAATGGTAAAAATCAATGAATATTGTAAATGCACAAACAGTAATTTCTCCACATTGCAAGGTGCAATTCTGAAATTTTTTGCTTTTTCCTGCTCCTCTTAGCATGATAAAGAACATTCAAAGAGAGTGAGATGCCAGCTCCTTTCATTCAGTCAGTAGCTTCAATCATTTCTGGACGTTTTTCAATGGCAAAAATCAATGAATATTGTAAATGCACAAACAGTAATTTCTCCGCATTGCAAGGTGCAATTCTGAAATTTTTTGCTTTTTCCTGCTCCTCTTAGCATGATAAAGAAGATTCAAAGAGAGTGAGATGCCAGCTCCTTTCATTCAGTCAGTAGCTTCAATCATTTCTGGACGTTTTTCAATGGCAAAAATCAATGAATATTGTAAATGCACAAACAGTAATTTCTCCGCATTGCAAGGTGCAATTCTGAAATTTTTTGCTTTTTCCTGCTCCTCTTAGCATGATAAAGAAGATTCAAAGAGAGTGAGATGCCAGCTCCTTTCATTCAGTCAGTAGCTTCAATCATTTCTGGACGTTTTTCAATGGCAAAAATCAATGAATATTGTAAATGCACAAACAGTAATTTCTCCGCATTGCAAGGTGCAATTCTGAAATTTTTTGCTTTTTCCTGCTCCTCTTAGCATGATAAAGAAGATTCAAAGAGAGTGAGATGCCAGCTCCTTTCATTCAGTCAGTAGCTTCAAACATTTCTGGTATATGAATAACATAATGTTTTTCAATGGCAAAAATCAATGAATATTGTAAATGCACAAACAGTAATTTCTCCGCATTGCAAGGTGCAAGTCTGAAATTTTTTGCTTTTTCCTGCTCCTCTTAGCATGATAAAGAAGATTCAAAGAGAGTGAGATGCCAGCTACTTTCATTCAGTCAGTAGCTTCAATCATTTCTGGACGTTTTTCAATGGTAAAAATCAATGAATATTGTAAATGCACAAACAGTAATTTCTCCACATTGCAATGTGCAATTCTAAAATTTTTTGCTTTTTCCTGCTCCTCTTAGCATGATAAAGAAGATTCAAAGAGAGTGAGATGCCAGCTCCTTTCATTCAGTCAGTAGCTTCAAACATTTCTGGTATATGAATAACATGATGTTTTTCAATGGCAAAAATCAATGAATATTGTAAATGCACAAACAGTAATTTCTCCGCATTGCAAGGTGCAATTCTGAAATTTTTTGCTTTTTCCTGCTCCTCTTAGCATGATAAAGAAGATTCAAAGAGAGTGAGATGCCAACTCCTTTCATTCAGTCAGTAGCTTCAAACATTTCTGGTATATGAATAACATGATGTTTTTCAATGGCAAAAATCAATGAATATTGTAAATGCACAAACAGTAATTTCTCCGCATTGCAAGGTGCAATTCTGAAATTTTTTGCTTTTTCCTGCTCCTCTTAGCATGATAAAGAAGATTCAAAGAGAGTGAGATGCCAGCTCCTTTCATTCAGTCAGTAGCTTCAATCATTTCTGGACGTTTTTCAATGGCAAAAATCAATGAATATTGTAAATGCACAAACAGTAATTTCTCCGCATTGCAAGGTGCAATTCTGAAATTTTTTGCTTTTTCCTGCTCCTCTTAGCATGATAAAGAAGATTCAAAGAGAGTGAGATGCCAGCTCCTTTCATTCAGTCAGTAGCTTCAATCATTTCTGGACGTTTTTCAATGGCAAAAATCAATGAATATTGTAAATGCACAAACAGTAATTTCTCCGCATTGCAAGGTGCAATTCTGAAATTTTTTGCTTTTTCCTGCTCCTCTTAGCATGATAAAGAAGATTCAAAGAGAGTGAGATGCCAGCTCCTTTGATTCAGTCAGTAGCTTCAAACATTTCTGGTATATGAATAACATGATGTTTTTCAATGGCAAAAATCAATGAATATTGTAAATGCACAAACAGTAATTTCTCCGCATTGCAAGGTGCAAGTCTGAAATTTTTTGCTTTTTCCTGCTCCTCTTAGCATGATAAAGAAGATTCAAAGAGAGTGAGATGCCAGCTACTTTCATTCAGTCAGTAGCTTCAATCATTTCTGGACGTTTTTCAATGGTAAAAATCAATGAATATTGTAAATGCACAATCAGTAATTTCTCCACATTGCAAGGTGCAATTCTGAAATTTTTTGCTTTTTCCTGCTCCTCTTAGCATGATAAAGAAGATTCAAAGAGAGTGAGATGCCAGCTCCTTTCATTCAGTCAGTAGCTTCAAACATTTCTGGTATATGAATAACATGATGTTTTTCAATGGCAAAAATCAATGAATATTGTAAATGCACAAACAGTAATTTCTCCGCATTGCAAGGTGCAAGTCTGAAATTTTTTGCTTTTTCCTGCTCCTCTTAGCATGATAAAGAAGATTCAAAGAGAGTGAGATGCCAGCTACTTTCATTCAGTCAGTAGCTTCAATCATTTCTGGACGTTTTTCAATGGTAAAAATCAATGAATATTGTAAATGCACAAACAGTAATTTCTCCACATTGCAAGGTGCAATTCTGAAATTTTTTGCTTTTTCCTGCTCCTCTTAGCATGATAAAGAAGATTCAAAGAGAGTGAGATGCCAGCTCCTTTCATTCAGTCAGTAGCTTCAAACATTTCTGGTATATGAATAACATGATGTTTTTCAATGGCAAAAATCAATGAATATTGTAAATGCACAAACAGTAATTTCTCCACATTGCAAGGTGCAATTCTGAAATTTTTTGCTTTTTCCTGCTCCTCTTAGCATGATAAAGAAGATTCAAAGAGAGTGAGATGCCAGCTCCTTTCATTCAGTCAGTAGCTTCAAACATTTCTGGTATATGAATAACATGATGTTTTTCAATGGCAAAAATCAATGAATATTGTAAATGCACAAACAGTAATTTCTCCGCATTGCAAGGTGCAATTCTGAAATTTTTTGCTTTTTCCTGCTCCTCTTAGCATGATAAAGAAGATTCAAAGAGAGTGAGATGCCAGCTCCTTTCATTCAGTCAGTAGCTTCAATCATTTCTGGACGTTTTTCAATGGCAAAAATCAATGAATATTGTAAATGCACAAACAGTAATTTCTCCGCATTGCAAGGTGCAATTCTGAAATTTTTTGCTTTTTCCTGCTCCTCTTAGCATGATAAAGAAGATTCAAAGAGAGTGAGATGTCAGCTCCTTTCATTCAGCCAGTAGCTTCAAACATTTCTGGTATATGAATAACATGATGTTTTTCAATGGCAAAAATCAATGAATATTGTAAATGCACAAACAGTAATTTCTCCGCATTGCAAGGTGCAATTCTGAAATTTTTTGCTTTTTCCTGCTCCTCTTAGCATGATAAAGAAGATTCAAAGAGAGTGAGATGCCAGCTCCTTTCATTCAGTCAGTAGCTTCAATCATTTCTGGACGTTTTTCAATGGCAAAAATCAATGAATATTGTAAATGCACAAACAGTTAATTTATCCGCATTGCCAAGGTGCAATTCTGAAATTTTTTGCTTTTTAGCTCCTCTTAGCATGATAAAGAAGATTCAAAGAGAGTGAGATGCCAGCTCCTTTCGTTCAGTCAGTAGCTTCAATCATTTCTGGACGTTTTTCAATGGCAAAAATCATTGAATATTATAAATGCACAAACAGTAATTTCTCCGCATTGCAAGGTGCAATTCTGAAATTTTTTGCTTTTTCTCGCTCCTCTTAGCATGATAAAGAAGATTCAAAGAGAGTGAGGTGCCAGCTCCTTTCATTCAGTCAGTAGCTTCAAACATTTCTGGTATATGAATAACATGTTTTTCAATGGCAAAAATCAATGAATATTGTAAATGCACAAACAGTAATTTCTCCGCATTGCAAGGTGCAATTCTGAAATTTTTTGCTTTTTCCTGCTCCTCTTAGCATGATAAAGAAGATTCAAAGAGAGTGAGATGCCAGCTCCTTTCATTCAGTCAGTAGCTTCAATCATTTCTGGACGTTTTTCAATGGCAAAAATCAATGAATATTGTAAATGCACAAACAGTAATTTCTCCGCATTGCAAGGTGCAATTCTGAAATTTTTTGCTTTTTCCTGCTCCTCTTAGCATGATAAAGAAGATTCAAAGAGAGTGAGATGCCAGCTCCTTTCATTCAGTCAGTAGCTTCAATCATTTCTGGACGTTTTTCAATGGCAATAATCAATGAATATTGTAAATGCACAAACAGTAATTTCTCCGCATTGCAAGGTGCAATTCTGAAATTTTTTGCTTTTTCCTGCTCCTCTTAGCATGATAAAGAAGATTCAAAGAGAGTGAGATGCCAGCTCCTTTCATTCAGTCAGTAGCTTCAAACATTTCTGGTATATGAATAACATGATGTTTTTCAATGGCAAAAATCAATGAATATTGTAAATGCACAAACAGTAATTTCTCCGCATTGCAAGGTGCAAGTCTGAAATTTTTTGCTTTTTCCTGCTCCTCTTAGCATGATAAAGAAGATTCAAAGAGAGTGAGATGCCAGCTACTTTCATTCAGTCAGTAGCTTCAATCATTTCTGGACGTTTTTCAATGGTAAAAATCAATGAATATTGTAAATGCACAAACAGTAATTTCTCCACATTGCAATGTGCAATTCTAAAATTTTTTGCTTTTTCCTGCTCCTCTTAGCATGATAAAGAAGATTCAAAGAGAGTGAGATGCCAGCTCCTTTCATTCAGTCAGTAGCTTCAAACATTTCTGGTATATGAATAACATGATGTTTTTCAATGGCAAAAATCAATGAATATTGTAAATGCACAAACAGTAATTTCTCCGCATTGCAAGGTGCAATTCTGAAATTTTTTGCTTTTTCCTGCTCCTCTTAGCATGATAAAGAAGATTCAAAGAGAGTGAGATGCCAACTCCTTTCATTCAGTCAGTAGCTTCAAACATTTCTGGTATATGAATAACATGATGTTTTTCAATGGCAAAAATCAATGAATATTGTAAATGCACAAACAGTAATTTCTCCGCATTGCAAGGTGCAATTCTGAAATTTTTTGCTTTTTCCTGCTCCTCTTAGCATGATAAAGAAGATTCAAAGAGAGTGAGATGCCAGCTCCTTTCATTCAGTCAGTAGCTTCAATCATTTCTGGACGTTTTTCAATGGCAAAAATCAATGAATATTGTAAATGCACAAACAGTAATTTCTCCGCATTGCAAGGTGCAATTCTGAAATTTTTTGCTTTTTCCTGCTCCTCTTAGCATGATAAAGAAGATTCAAAGAGAGTGAGATGCCAGCTCCTTTCATTCAGTCAGTACCTTCAATCATTTCTGGACGTTTTTCAATGGCAAAAATCAATGAATATTGTAAATGCACAAACAGTAATTTCTCCGCATTGCAAGGTGCAATTCTGAAATTTTTTGCTTTTTCCTGCTCCTCTTAGCATGATAAAGAAGATTCAAAGAGAGTGAGATGCCAGCTCCTTTCATTCAGTCAGTAGCTTCAATCATTTCTGGACGTTTTTCAATGGCAAAAATCAATGAATATTGTAAATGCACAAACAGTAATTTCTCCGCATTGCAAGGTGCAATTCTGAAATTTTTTGCTTTTTCCTGCTCCTCTTAGCATGATAAAGAAGATTCAAAGAGAGTGAGATGCCAGCTCCTTTCATTCAGTCAGTACCTTCAATCATTTCTGGACGTTTTTCAATGGCAAAAATCAATGAATATTGTAAATGCACAAACAGTAATTTCTCCGCATTGCAAGGTGCAATTCTGAAATTTTTTGCTTTTTCCTGCTCCTCTTAGCATGATAAAGAAGATTCAAAGAGAGTGAGATGCCAGCTCCTTTCATTCAGTCAGTAGCTTCAATCATTTCTGGACGTTTTTCAATGGCAAAAATCAATGAATATTGTAAATGCACAAACTGTAATTTCTCCGCATTGCAAGGTGCAATTCTGAAATTTTTTGCTTTTTCCTGCTCCTCTTAGCATGATAAAGAAGATTCAAAGAGAGTGAGATGCCAGCTCCTTTCATTCAGTCAGTAGCTTCAATCATTTCTGGTATATGAATAACATGATGTTTTTCAATAGCAAAAATCAATGAATATTGTAAATGCACAAACAGTAATTTCTCCGCATTGCAAGGTGCAATTCTGAAATTTTTTGCTTTTTCCTGCTCCTCTTAGCATGATAAAGAAGATTCAAAGAGAGTGAGATGCCAGCTCCTTTCATTCAGTCAGTAGCTTCAATCATTTCTGGACGTTTTTCAATGGCAAAAATCAATGAATATTGTAAATGCACAAACAGTAATTTCTCCGCATTGCAAGGTGCAATTCTGAAATTTTTTGCTTTTTCCTGCTCCTCTTAGCATGATAAACAAGATTCAAAGAGAGTGAGATGCCAGCTCCTTTCATTCAGTCAGTAGCTTCAATCATTTCTGGACGTTTTTCAATGGCAAAAATCAATGAATATTGTAAATGCACAAACAGTAATTTCTCCGCATTGCAAGGTGCAATTCTGAAATTTTTTGCTTTTTCCTGCTCCTCTTAGCATGATAAAGAAGATTCACAGAGAGTGAGATGCCAGCTCCTTTCATTCAGTCAGTAGCTTCAATCATTTCTGGTATATGAATAACATGATGTTTTTCAATGGCAAAAATCAATGAATATTGTAAATGCACAAACAGTAATTTCTCCGCATTGCAAGGTGCAATTCTGAAATTTTTTGCTTTTTCCTGCTCCTCTTAGCATGATAAAGAAGATTCAAAGAGAGTGAGATGCCAGCTCCTTTCATTCAGTCAGTAGCTTCAATCATTTCTGGACGTTTTTCAATGGCAAAAATCAATGAATATTGTAAATGCACAAACAGTAATTTCTCCGCATTGCAAGGTGCAATTCTGAAATTTTTTGCTTTTTCCTGCTCCTCTTAGCATGATAAACAAGATTCAAAGAGAGTGAGATGCCAGCTCCTTTCATTCAGTCAGTAGCTTCAATCATTTCTGGACGTTTTTCAATGGCAAAAATCATTGAATATTGTAAATGCACAAACAGTAATTTCTCCGCATTGCAAGGTGCAATTCTGAAATTTTTTACTTTTTCCTGCTCCTCTTAGCATGATAAAGAAGATTCAAAGAGAGTGAGATGCCAGCTCCTTTCATTCAGTCAGTAGCTTCAATCATTTCTGGTATATGAATAACATGATGTTTTTCAATCGCAAAAATCAATGAATATTGTAAATGCACAAACAGTAATTTCTCCGCATTGCAAGGTGCAATTCTGAAATTTTTTGCTTTTTCCTGCTCCTCTTAGCATGATAAAGAAGATTCAAAGAGAGTGAGATGCCAGCTCCTTTCATTCAGTCAGTAGCTTCAATCATTTCTGGATGTTTTTCAATGGCAAAAATCAATGAATATTGTAAATGCACAAACAGTAATTTCTCCGCATTGCAAGGTGCAATTCTGAAATTTTTTGCTTTTTCCTGCTCCTCTTAGCATGATAAAGAAGATTCAAAGAGAGTGAGATGCCAGCTCCTTTCCTTCAGTCAGTAGCTTCAATCATTTCTGGTATATGAATAACATGATGTTTTTCAATGGCAACAATCAATGAATTTTGTAAATGCACAAACAGTAATTTCTCCGCATTGCAAGGCGCAATTCTGAAATTTTTTGCTTTTTCCTGCTCCTCTTAGCATGATAAAGAAGATTCAAAGAGAGTGAGATGCCAGCTCCTTTCATTCAGTCAGTAGCTTCAATCATTTCTGGACATTTTTCAATGGCAAAAATCAATGAATATTGTAAATGCACAAACAGTAATTTCTCCGCATTGCAAGGTGCAATTCTGAAATTTTTTGCTTTTTCCTGCTCCTCTTAGCATGATAAAGAAGATTCAAAGAGAGTGAGATGCCAGCTCCTTTCATTCAGTCAGTAGCTTCAATCATTTCTGGACGTTTTTCAATGGCAAAAATCAATGAATATTGTAAATGCACAAACAGTAATTTCTCCGCATTGCAAGGTGCAATTCTGAAATTTTTTGCTTTTTCCTGCTCCTCTTAGCATGATAAAGAAGATTCAAAGATAGTGATATTCCAGCTCCTTTCATTCAGTCAGTACCTTCAATCATTTCTGGACGTTTTTCAATGGCAAAAATCAATGAATATTGTAAATGCACAAACAGTAATTTCTCCGCATTGCAAGGTGCAATTCTGAAATTTTTTGCTTTTTCCTGCTCCTCTTAGCATGATAAAGAATATTCAAAGAGAGTGAGATGCCAGCTCCTTTCATTCAGTCAGTAGCTTCAATCATTTCTGGACGTTTTTCTATGGCAAAAATCAATGAATATTGTAAATGCACAAACTGTAATTTCTCCGCATTGCAAGGTGCAATTCTGAAATTTTTTGCTTTTTCCTGCTCCTCTTAGCATGATAAAGAAGATTCAAAGAGAGTGAGATGCCAGCTCCTTTCATTCAGTCAGTAGCTTCAATCATTTCTGGTATATGAATAACATGATGTTTTTCAATAGCAAAAATCAATGAATATTGTAAATGCACAAACAGTAATTTCTCCGCATTGCAAGGTGCAATTCTGAAATTTTTTGCTTTTTCCTGCTCCTCTTAGCATGATAAAGAAGATTCAAAGAGAGTGAGATGCCAGCTCCTTTCATTCAGTCAGTAGCTTCAATCATTTCTGGACGTTTTTCAATGGCAAAAATCAATGAATATTGTAAATGCACAAACAGTAATTTCTCCGCATTGCAAGGTGCAATTCTGAAATTTTTTGCTTTTTCCTGCTCCTCTTAGCATGATAAACAAGATTCAAAGAGAGTGAGATACCAGCTCCTTTCATTCAGTCAGTAGCTTCAATCATTTCTGGACGTTTTTCAATGGCAAAAATCATTGAATATTGTAAATGCACAAACAGTAATTTCTCCGCATTGCAAGGTGCAATTCTGAAATTTTTTACTTTTTCCTGCTCCTCTTAGCATGATAAAGAAGATTCAAAGAGAGTGAGATGCCAGCTCCTTTCATTCAGTCAGTAGCTTCAATCATTTCTGGTATATGAATAACATGATGTTTTTCAATCGCAAAAATCAATGAATATTGTAAATGCACAAACAGTAATTTCTCCGCATTGCAAGGTGCAATTCTGAAATTTTTTGCTTTTTCCTGCTCCTCTTAGCATGATAAAGAAGATTCAAAGAGAGTGAGATGCCAGCTCCTTTCATTCAGTCAGTAGCTTCAATCATTTCTGGACGTTTTTCAATGGCAAAAATCAATGAATATTGTAAATGCACAAACAGTAATTTCTCCGCATTGCAAGGTGCAATTCTGAAATTTTTTGCTTTTTCCTGCTCCTCTTAGCATGATAAAGAAGATTCAAAGAGAGTGAGATGCCAGCTCCTTTCCTTCAGTCAGTAGCTTCAATCATTTCTGGTATATGAATAACATGATGTTTTTCAATGGCAAAAATCAATGAATTTTGTAAATGCACAAACAGTAATTTCTCCGCATTGCAAGGCGCAATTCTGAAATTTTTTGCTTTTTCCTGCTCCTCTTAGCATGATAAAGAAGATTCAAAGAGAGTGAGATGCCAGCTCCTTTCATTCAGTCAGTAGCTTCAATCATTTCTGGACATTTTTCAATGGCAAAAATCAATGAATATTGTAAATGCACAAACAGTAATTTCTCCGCATTGCAAGGTGCAATTCTGAAATTTTTTGCTTTTTCCTGCTCCTCTTAGCTTGATAAAGAAGATTCAAAGAGAGTGAGATGCCAGCTCCTTTCATTCAGTCAGTAGCTTCTATCATTTCTGGACGTTTTTCAATGGCAAAAATCAATGAATATTGTAAATGCACAAACAGTAATTTCTCCGCATTGCAAGGTGCAATTCTGAAATTTTTTGCTTTTTCCTGCTCCTCTTAGCATGATAAAGAAGATTCAAAGAGAGTGAGGTGCCAGCTCCTTTCATTCAGTCAGGAGCTTCAAACATTTCTGGTATATGAATAACATGTTTTTCAATGGCAAAAATCAATGAATATTGTAAATGCACAAACAGTAATTTCTCCGCATTGCAAGGTGCAATTCTGAAATTTTTTGCTTTTTCCTGCTCCTCTTAGCATGATAAAGAAGATTCAAAGAGAGTGAGATGCCAGCTCCTTTCATTCAGTCAGTAGCTTCAATCATTTCTGGACGTTTTTCAATGGCAAAAATCAATGAATATTGTAAATGCACAAACTGTAATTTCTCCGCATTGCAAGGTGCAATTCTGAAATTTTTTGCATTTTCCTGCTCCTCTTAGCATGATAAAGAAGATTCAAAGAGAGTGAGATGCCAGCTCCTTTCATTCAGTCAGTAGCTTCAATCATTTCTGGACGTTTTTCAATGGAAAAAATCAACGAATATTGTAAATGCACAAACAGTAATTTCTCCGCATTGCAAGGTGCAATTCTGAAATTTTTTGCTTTTTCCTGCTCCTCTTAGCATGATAAAGAAGATTCAAAGAGAGTGAGATGCCAGCTCCTTTCATTCAGTCAGTAGCTTCAATCATTTCTGGACGTTTTTCAATGGCAAAAATCAATGAATATTGTAAATGCACAAACAGTAATTTCTCCGCATTGCAAGGTGCAATTCTGAAATTTTTTGCTTTTTCCTGCTCCTCTTAGCATGATAAAGAAGATTCAAAGAGAGTGAGATGCCAGCTCCTTTCATTCAGTCAGTAGCTTCAATCATTTCTGGACGTTTTTCAATGGCAAAAATCAATGAATATTGTAAATGCACAAACAGTAATTTCTCCGCATTGCAAGGTGCAATTCTGAAATTTTTTGCTTTTTCCTGCTCCTCTTAGCATGATAAAGAAGATTCAAAGAGAGTGAGATGCCAGCTCCTTTCATTCAGTCAGTAGCTTCAAACATTTCTGGTATATGAATAACATGATGTTTTTCAATGGCAAAAATCAATGAATATTGTAAATGCACAAACAGTAATTTCTCCGCATTGCAAGGTGCAAGTCTGAAATTTTTTGCTTTTTCCTGCTCCTCTTAGCATGATAAAGAAGATTCAAAGAGAGTGAGATGCCAGCTCCTTTCATTCAGTCAGTAGCTTCAAACATTTCTGGTATATGAATAACATGATGTTTTTCAATGGCAAAAATCAATGAATATTGTAAATGCACAAACAGTAATTTCTCCGCATTGCAAGGTGCAAGTCTGAAATTTTTTGCTTTTTCCTGCTCCTCTTAGCATGATAAAGAAGATTCAAAGAGAGTGAGATGCCAGCTCCTTTCATTCAGTCAGTAGCTTCAATCATTTCTGGACGTTTTTCAATGGTAAAAATCAATGAATATTGTAAATGCACAAACAGTAATTTCTCCACATTGCAAGGTGCAATTCTGAAATTTTTTGCTTTTTCCTGCTCCTCTTAGCATGATAAAGAAGATTCAAAGAGAGTGAGATGCCAGCTCCTTTCATTCAGTCAGTAGCTTCAAACATTTCTGGTATATGAATAACATGATGTTTTTCAATGGCAAAAATCAATGAATATTGTAAATGCACAAACAGTAATTTCTCCGCATTGCAAGGTGCAATTCTGAAATTTTTTGCTTTTTCCTGCTCCTCTTAGCATGATAAAGAAGATTCAAAGAGAGTGAGATGCCAGCTTCTTTCATTCAGTCAGTAGCTTCAATCATTTCTGGATGTTTTTCAATGGCAAAAATCAATGAATATTGTAAATGCACAAACTGTAATTTCTCCGCATTGCAAGGTGCAATTCTGAAATTTTTTGCTTTTTCCTGCTCCTCTTAGCATGATAAAGAAGATTCAAAGAGAGTGAGATGCCAGCTCCTTTCATTCAGTCAGTAGCTTCAATCATTTCTGGACGTTTTTCAATGGCAAAAATCAATGAATATTGTAAATGCACAAACAGTAATTTCTCCGCATTGCAAGGTGCAATTCTGAAATTTTTTGCTTTTTCCTGCTCCTCTTAGCATGATAAAGAAGATTCAAAGAGAGTGAGATGCCAGCTCCTTTCATTCAGTCAGTACCTTCAATCATTTCTGGACGTTTTTCAATGGCAAAAATCAATGAATATTGTAAATGCACAAACAGTAATTTCTCCGCATTGCAAGGTGCAATTCTGAAATTTTTTGCTTTTTCCCGCTCCTCTTAGCATGATAAAGAAGATTCAAAGAGAGTGAGGTGCCAGCTCCTTTCATTCAGTCAGTAGCTTCAAACATTTCTGGTATATGAATAACATGTTTTTCAATGGCAAAAATCAATGAATATTGTAAATGCACAAACAGTAATTTCTCCGCATTGCAACGTGCAATTCTGAAATTTTTTGCTTTTTCCTGCTCCTCTTAGCATGATAAAGAAGATTCAAAGAGAGTGAGATGCCAGCTCCTTTCATTCAGTCAGTAGCTTCAATCATTTCTGGACGTTTTTCAATGGCAAAAATCAATGAATATTGTAAATGCACAAACAGTAATTTCTCCGCATTGCAAGGTGCAATTCTGAAATTTTTTGCTTTTTCCTGCTCCTCTTAGCATGATAAAGAAGATACAAAGAGAGTGAGATGCCAGCTCCTTTCATTCAGTCAGTAGCTTCAATCATTTCTGGACGTTTTTCAATGGCAAAAATCAATGAATATTGTAAATGCACAAACAGTAATTTCTCCGCATTGCAAGGTGCAATTCTGAAATTTTTTGCTTTTTCCTGCTCCTCTTAGCAGGATAAAGAAGATTCAAAGAGAGTGAGATGCCAGCTCCTTTCATTCCGTCAGTGGCTTCAAACATTTCTGGTATATGAATAACATGATGTTTTTCAATGGCAAAAATCAATGAATATTGTAAATGCACAAACAGTAATTTCTCCGCATTGCAAGGTGCAAGTCTGAAATTTTTTGCTTTTTCCTGCTCCTCTTAGCATGATAAAGAAGATTCAAAGAGAGTGAGATGCCAGCTACTTTCATTCAGTCAGTAGCTTCAATCATTTCTGGACGTTTTTCAATGGTAAAAATCAATGAATATTGTAAATGCACAAACAGTAATTTCTCCACATTGCAATGTGCAATTCTAAAATTTTTTGCTTTTTCCTGCTCCTCTTAGCATGATAAAGAAGATTCAAAGAGAGTGAGATGCCAGCTCCTTTCATTCAGTCAGTACCTTCAATCATTTCTGGACGTTTTTCAATGGCAAAAATCAATGAATATTGTAAATGCACAAACAGTAATTTCTCCGCATTGCAAGGTGCAAGTCTGAAAATTTTTGCTTTTTCCTGCTCCTCTTAGCATGATAAAGAAGATTCAAAGAGAGTGAGATGCCAGCTACTTTCATTCAGTCAGTAGCTTCAATCATTTCTGGACGTTTTTCAATGGTAAAAATCAATGAATATTGTAAATGCACAAACAGTAATTTCTCCAC
Source organism: Phyllobates terribilis (assembly GCF_046119375.1). Lineage (NCBI taxonomy): Eukaryota > Metazoa > Chordata > Amphibia > Anura > Dendrobatidae > Phyllobates > Phyllobates terribilis. The sequence goes on along the minus strand of NW_027366764.1, from coordinate 7,110 downwards.
ATTGCAAGGTGCAATTCTGAAATTTTTTGCTTTTTCCTGCTCCTCTTAGCATGATAAAGAACATTCAAAGAGAGTGAGATGCCAGCTCCTTTCATTCAGTCAGTAGCTTCAATCATTTCTGGACGTTTTTCAATGGCAAAAATCAATGAATATTGTAAATGCACAAACAGTAATTTCTCCGCATTGCAAGGTGCAATTCTGAAATTTTTTGCTTTTTCCTGCTCCTCTTAGCATGATAAAGAAGATTCAAAGAGAGTGAGATGCCAGCTCCTTTCATTCAGTCAGTACCTTCAATCATTTCTGGACGTTTTTCAATGGCAAAAATCAATGAATATTGTAAATGCACAAACAGTAATTTCTCCGCATTGCAAGGTGCAATTCTGAAATTTTTTGCTTTTTCTCGCTCCTCTTAGCATGATAAAGAAGATTCAAAGAGAGTGAGGTGCCAGCTCCTTTCATTCAGTCAGTAGCTTCAAACATTTCTGGTATATGAATAACATGTTTTTCAATGGCAAAAAACAATGAATATTGTAAATGCACAAACAGTAATTTCTCCGCATTGCAAGGTGCAATTCTGAAATTTTTTGCTTTTTCCTGCTCCTCTTAGCATGATAAAGAAGATTCAAAGAGAGTGAGATGCCAGCTCCTTTCATTCAGTCAGTAGCTTCAATCATTTCTGGACGTTTTTCAATGGCAAAAATCAATGAATATTGTAAATGCACAAACAGTAATTTCTCCGCATTGCAAGGTGCAATTCTGAAATTTTTTGCTTTTTCCTGCTCCTCTTAGCATGATAAAGAAGATTCAAAGAGAGTGAGATGCCAGCTCCTTTCATTCAGTCAGTAGCTTCAATCATTTCTGGACGTTTTTCAATGGCAAAAATCAATGAATATTGTAAATGCACAAACAGTAATTTCTCCGCATTGCAAGGTGCAATTCTGAAATTTTTTGCTTTTTCCTGCTCCTCTTAGCATGATAAAGAAGATTCAAAGAGAGTGAGATGCCAGCTCCTTTCATTCAGTCAGTAGCTTCAAACATTTCTGGTATATGAATAACATAATGTTTTTCAATGGCAAAAATCAATGAATATTGTAAATGCACAAACAGTAATTTCTCCGCATTGCAAGGTGCAAGTCTGAAATTTTTTGCTTTTTCCTGCTCCTCTTAGCATGATAAAGAAGATTCAAAGAGAGTGAGATGCCAGCTACTTTCATTCAGTCAGTAGCTTCAATCATTTCTGGACGTTTTTCAATGGTAAAAATCAATGAATATTGTAAATGCACAAACAGTAATTTCTCCACATTGCAATGTGCAATTCTAAAATTTTTTGCTTTTTCCTGCTCCTCTTAGCATGATAAAGAAGATTCAAAGAGAGTGAGATGCCAGCTCCTTTCATTCAGTCAGTAGCTTCAAACATTTCTGGTATATGAATAACATGATGTTTTTCAATGGCAAAAATCAATGAATATTGTAAATGCACAAACAGTAATTTCTCCGCATTGCAAGGTGCAATTCTGAAATTTTTTGCTTTTTCCTGCTCCTCTTAGCATGATAAAGAAGATTCAAAGAGAGTGAGATGCCAACTCCTTTCATTCAGTCAGTAGCTTCAAACATTTCTGGTATATGAATAACATGATGTTTTTCAATGGCAAAAATCAATGAATATTGTAAATGCACAAACAGTAATTTCTCCGCATTGCAAGGTGCAATTCTGAAATTTTTTGCTTTTTCCTGCTCCTCTTAGCATGATAAAGAAGATTCAAAGAGAGTGAGATGCCAGCTCCTTTCATTCAGTCAGTAGCTTCAATCATTTCTGGACGTTTTTCAATGGCAAAAATCAATGAATATTGTAAATGCACAAACAGTAATTTCTCCGCATTGCAAGGTGCAATTCTGAAATTTTTTGCTTTTTCCTGCTCCTCTTAGCATGATAAAGAAGATTCAAAGAGAGTGAGATGCCAGCTCCTTTCATTCAGTCAGTAGCTTCAATCATTTCTGGACGTTTTTCAATGGCAAAAATCAATGAATATTGTAAATGCACAAACAGTAATTTCTCCGCATTGCAAGGTGCAATTCTGAAATTTTTTGCTTTTTCCTGCTCCTCTTAGCATGATAAAGAAGATTCAAAGAGAGTGAGATGCCAGCTCCTTTGATTCAGTCAGTAGCTTCAAACATTTCTGGTATATGAATAACATGATGTTTTTCAATGGCAAAAATCAATGAATATTGTAAATGCACAAACAGTAATTTCTCCGCATTGCAAGGTGCAAGTCTGAAATTTTTTGCTTTTTCCTGCTCCTCTTAGCATGATAAAGAAGATTCAAAGAGAGTGAGATGCCAGCTACTTTCATTCAGTCAGTAGCTTCAATCATTTCTGGACGTTTTTCAATGGTAAAAATCAATGAATATTGTAAATGCACAATCAGTAATTTCTCCACATTGCAAGGTGCAATTCTGAAATTTTTTGCTTTTTCCTGCTCCTCTTAGCATGATAAAGAAGATTCAAAGAGAGTGAGATGCCAGCTCCTTTCATTCAGTCAGTAGCTTCAAACATTTCTGGTATATGAATAACATGATGTTTTTCAATGGCAAAAATCAATGAATATTGTAAATGCACAAACAGTAATTTCTCCGCATTGCAAGGTGCAAGTCTGAAATTTTTTGCTTTTTCCTGCTCCTCTTAGCATGATAAAGAAGATTCAAAGAGAGTGAGATGCCAGCTACTTTCATTCAGTCAGTAGCTTCAATCATTTCTGGACGTTTTTCAATGGTAAAAATCAATGAATATTGTAAATGCACAAACAGTAATTTCTCCACATTGCAAGGTGCAATTCTGAAATTTTTTGCTTTTTCCTGCTCCTCTTAGCATGATAAAGAAGATTCAAAGAGAGTGAGATGCCAGCTCCTTTCATTCAGTCAGTAGCTTCAAACATTTCTGGTATATGAATAACATGATGTTTTTCAATGGCAAAAATCAATGAATATTGTAAATGCACAAACAGTAATTTCTCCACATTGCAAGGTGCAATTCTGAAATTTTTTGCTTTTTCCTGCTCCTCTTAGCATGATAAAGAAGATTCAAAGAGAGTGAGATGCCAGCTCCTTTCATTCAGTCAGTAGCTTCAAACATTTCTGGTATATGAATAACATGATGTTTTTCAATGGCAAAAATCAATGAATATTGTAAATGCACAAACAGTAATTTCTCCGCATTGCAAGGTGCAATTCTGAAATTTTTTGCTTTTTCCTGCTCCTCTTAGCATGATAAAGAAGATTCAAAGAGAGTGAGATGCCAGCTCCTTTCATTCAGTCAGTAGCTTCAATCATTTCTGGACGTTTTTCAATGGCAAAAATCAATGAATATTGTAAATGCACAAACAGTAATTTCTCCGCATTGCAAGGTGCAATTCTGAAATTTTTTGCTTTTTCCTGCTCCTCTTAGCATGATAAAGAAGATTCAAAGAGAGTGAGATGTCAGCTCCTTTCATTCAGCCAGTAGCTTCAAACATTTCTGGTATATGAATAACATGATGTTTTTCAATGGCAAAAATCAATGAATATTGTAAATGCACAAACAGTATTTTCTCCGCATTGCAAGGTGCAATTCTGAAATTTTTTGCTTTTTCCTGCTCCTCTTAGCATGATAAAGAAGATTCAAAGAGAGTGAGATGCCAGCTCCTTTCATTCAGTCAGTAGCTTCAATCATTTCTGGATGTTTTTCAATGGCAAAAATCAATGAATATTGTAAATGCACAAACAGTAATTTCTCCGCATTGCAAGGTGCAATTCTGAAATTTTTTGCTTTTTCCTGCTCCTCTTAGCATGATAAAGAAGATTCAAAGAGAGTGAGATGCCAGCTCCTTTCGTTCAGTCAGTAGCTTCAATCATTTCTGGACGTTTTTCAATGGCAAAAATCATTGAATATTATAAATGCACAAACAGTAATTTCTCCGCATTGCAAGGTGCAATTCTGAAATTTTTTGCTTTTTCTCGCTCCTCTTAGCATGATAAAGAAGATTCAAAGAGAGTGAGGTGCCAGCTCCTTTCATTCAGTCAGTAGCTTCAAACATTTCTGGTATATGAATAACATGTTTTTCAATGGCAAAAATCAATGAATATTGTAAATGCACAAACAGTAATTTCTCCGCATTGCAAGGTGCAATTCTGAAATTTTTTGCTTTTTCCTGCTCCTCTTAGCATGATAAAGAAGATTCAAAGAGAGTGAGATGCCAGCTCCTTTCATTCAGTCAGTAGCTTCAATCATTTCTGGACGTTTTTCAATGGCAAAAATCAATGAATATTGTAAATGCACAAACAGTAATTTCTCCGCATTGCAAGGTGCAATTCTGAAATTTTTTGCTTTTTCCTGCTCCTCTTAGCATGATAAAGAAGATTCAAAGAGAGTGAGATGCCAGCTCCTTTCATTCAGTCAGTAGCTTCAATCATTTCTGGACGTTTTTCAATGGCAATAATCAATGAATATTGTAAATGCACAAACAGTAATTTCTCCGCATTGCAAGGTGCAATTCTGAAATTTTTTGCTTTTTCCTGCTCCTCTTAGCATGATAAAGAAGATTCAAAGAGAGTGAGATGCCAGCTCCATTCATTCAGTCAGTAGCTTCAAACATTTCTGGTATATGAATAACATGATGTTTTTCAATGGCAAAAATCAATGAATATTGTAAATGCACAAACAGTAATTTCTCCGCATTGCAAGGTGCAAGTCTGAAATTTTTTGCTTTTTCCTGCTCCTCTTAGCATGATAAAGAAGATTCAAAGAGAGTGAGATGCCAGCTACTTTCATTCAGTCAGTAGCTTCAATCATTTCTGGACGTTTTTCAATGGTAAAAATCAATGAATATTGTAAATGCACAAACAGTAATTTCTCCACATTGCAATGTGCAATTCTAAAATTTTTTGCTTTTTCCTGCTCCTCTTAGCATGATAAAGAAGATTCAAAGAGAGTGAGATGCCAGCTCCTTTCATTCAGTCAGTAGCTTCAAACATTTCTGGTATATGAATAACATGATGTTTTTCAATGGCAAAAATCAATGAATATTGTAAATGCACAAACAGTAATTTCTCCGCATTGCAAGGTGCAATTCTGAAATTTTTTGCTTTTTCCTGCTCCTCTTAGCATGATAAAGAAGATTCAAAGAGAGTGAGATGCCAACTCCTTTCATTCAGTCAGTAGCTTCAAACATTTCTGGTATATGAATAACATGATGTTTTTCAATGGCAAAAATCAATGAATATTGTAAATGCACAAACAGTAATTTCTCCGCATTGCAAGGTGCAATTCTGAAATTTTTTGCTTTTTCCTGCTCCTCTTAGCATGATAAAGAAGATTCAAAGAGAGTGAGATGCCAGCTCCTTTCATTCAGTCAGTACCTTCAATCATTTCTGGACGTTTTTCAATGGCAAAAATCAATGAATATTGTAAATGCACAAACAGTAATTTCTCCGCATTGCAAGGTGCAATTCTGAAATTTTTTGCTTTTTCCCGCTCCTCTTAGCATGATAAAGAAGATTCAAAGAGAGTGAGGTGCCAGCTCCTTTCATTCAGTCAGTAGCTTCAAACATTTCTGGTATATGAATAACATGTTTTTCAATGGCAAAAATCAATGAATATTGTAAATGCACAAACAGTAATTTCTCCGCATTGCAAGGTGCAATTCTGAAATTTTTTGCTTTTTCCTGCTCCTCTTAGCATGATAAAGAAGATTCAAAGAGAGTGAGATGCCAGCTCCTTTCATTCAGTCAGTAGCTTCAATCATTTCTGGACGTTTTTCAATGGCAAAAATCAATGAATATTGTAAATGCACAAACAGTAATTTCTCCGCATTGCAAGGTGCAATTCTGAAATTTTTTGCTTTTTCCTGCTCCTCTTAGCATGATAAAGAAGATTCAAAGAGAGTGAGATGCCAGCTCCTTTCATTCAGTCAGTAGCTTCAATCATTTCTGGACGTTTTTCAATGGCAAAAATCAATGAATATTGTAAATGCACAAACTAATTTCTCCGCATTGCAAGGTGCAATTCTGAAATTTTTTGCTTTTTCCTGCTCCTCTTAGCATGATAAAGAAGATTCAAAGAGAGTGAGATGCCAGCTCCTTTGATTCAGTCAGTAGCTTCAAACATTTCTGGTATATGAATAACATGATGTTTTTCAATGGCAAAAATCAATGAATATTGTAAATGCACAAACAGTAATTTCTCCGCATTGCAAGGTGCAAGTCTGAAATTTTTTGCTTTTTCCTGCTCCTCTTAGCATGATAAAGAAGATTCAAAGAGAGTGAGATGCCAGCTCCTTTCATTCAGTCAGTAGCTTCAATCATTTCTGGACGTTTTTCAATGGTAAAAATCAATGAATATTGTAAATGCACAATCAGTAATTTCTCCACATTGCAAGGTGCAATTCTGAAATTTTTTGCTTTTTCCTGCTCCTCTTAGCATGATAAAGAAGATTCAAAGAGAGTGAGATGCCAGCTCCTTTCATTCAGTCAGTAGCTTCAAACATTTCTGGTATATGAATAACATGATGTTTTTCAATGGCAAAAATCAATGAATATTGTAAATGCACAAACAGTAATTTCTCCGCATTGCAAGGTGCAAGTCTGAAATTTTTTGCTTTTTCCTGCTCCTCTTAGCATGATAAAGAAGATTCAAAGAGAGTGAGATGCCAGCTACTTACATTCAGTCAGTAGCTTCAATCATTTCTGGACGTTTTTCAATGGTAAAAATCAATGAATATTGTAAATGCACAAACAGTAATTTCTCCACATTGCAAGGTGCAATTCTGAAATTGTTTGCATTTTCCTGCTCCTCTTAGCATGATAAAGAAGATTCAAAGAGAGTGAGATGCCAGCTCCTTTCATTCAGTCAGTAGCTTCAAACATTTCTGGTATATGAATAACATGATGTTTTTCAATGGCAAAAATCAATGAATATTGTAAATGCACAAACAGTAATTTCTCCACATTGCAAGGTGCAATTCTGAAATTTTTTGCTTTTTCCTGCTCCTCTTAGCATGATAAAGAAGATTCAAAGAGAGTGAGATGCCAGCTCCTTTCATTCAGTCAGTAGCTTCAAACATTTCTGGTATATGAATA